>NC_090890.1:2537350-2554850 GCF_036669925.1 Montipora capricornis
GTTTATGTAATCTGTGTTGGAAATCCGCTAGCAAATGATTTTCCCCAATGCCTTGTGTACACTCCTAGGCTGACCGTCCCGGAAGAATGTATTAAAGTTGAGCATGTTGCCATGTCGTTATTTAGACGAGATGGGCCAGACATCGCACAGGGAATTATTTTATCAATGCTGCAAGAAGCAGAATTACCACCAACCTTCACCTTCAAGTACCCTGAAGAGTACACTCTGACTGAAAGCGTTGCTGAAAGTGACTTCCACAGCAGCACAAGCGGTGAAGAAGAGCTCGACGACAGTGAAGATGAAGATGAGTGCCAGTAAAAGTTGCATTAGTCAAACGTTATTTTAAAGTAGAAGAAAAGTTCGTAATAAATTTTATCCTGCCTTCTATGTATGTTCTATAGTAATCTTTTTAATATTAACACACTATACCACTTCAAAGTTTTACAAAAATGTTTCACGTGACCCCCCCCCCCCCCCCCTTTTTTTTTTCCTTATTTTTTTGGGATGCCCCCACCCTCCCTTGAATGCCTTGTCTTTTGGCATGCACGGTCCCTTAGTTTAAGTGTGCTTTCGATTCACCTTATTCCGGAATAGGAATACATGGAACAGAAGTTAGAAATCCTTCGTTTTTACGGAGATTCACGTTAAAATTGTCAAACATCGGCTAAGATGCTATTTTAAACACACTTTTATTATCCTTGCTGCTTCGAAACGCGCCAAACATTCCATTTTAATCATCACGCCACGTATTCTTATTCCGGAATAGGGTCAATCGAACGCGCCCTAAGTGCAATAAGAAAGATGGTAAGCTAGTTGCTTGGAAACCTGCACAGGGACGATCAGAATGGATGACAGAGTCAAAGACAGGAATGGAACCTTGAGTTCATAAGAGGCAGCTGAAATTCAGGCTGTCCTTTGAAGATGTATTAGAAAGGCTTTCTTTTGACAATACAAACCTACCTACCTACCTACCTACCTACCTACCTACCTACATCAATGGCGTAGAAGGCATAAAATGTCATATACCAACCGTGGGTGAATGAGAGAAGTGATTCTCGCACTTATTGAAATGATCATTCTAACAAAGAACGCACACACTACTAGCAAAGAGCAGGGCATGGAGTTCTCAGTGTTGTGGTCTGTCCTCTGCGGTATATCATTTTTGGGAGGGTAAATACTTGGAGATATTAGCTACACTAAAAAATATATGATGATGACAATGAACGTCAAAAGAATACTTACCTCTTGAATAATCTGCCCTCAAATTCCAGCTGAGAGCGTTAAAATGAGGAAACTGCCAAGAATAAAGAATCCCAGCTAGAATAAGTCCTCCTGCATCCAAGCCACCAGTACAAGCTGCCCAACCCATCAAGGGAGGCAGTGCTCCCACTACTGACCCCACCCATGTGTTTAGAATACTAATCCTCTTCAGGGGAGTGTAGACAGATGTATAGAGGAAAAGAGTGCTTAGACCTGGGAAAAAAAACATGTCATACAGTAACTTTACATTAATTTTTATGTTAAGCAGCCATGTTACTGTCTGGGTTCTAATAAACTACCTGAAAAACTTCTGCCATTCAGCTGACTGCAAGAAGAGGTGTATTTTAGTGGTCAGAGCTGACCTACAATAATTATTAGTGTCGGTGCTTCATATATTTTTCTGGTATATAGAAAGTTCAAAAATACTTTATAAACAATTTAGAGTATGATACAGTTTATGTACATGTATGTGACCATTGACATAAATGACACGCATGCTTCAGTTTTTAAAATAATAATAATAATGATAATAATAATAATAATAATAATAATAATAATATACAAATAAATATATTAATTATTATAATTGTATGAAATCTGTTTCACAGCTTTTGAACTTCTGCAGAACAAAGTTGACATGTCATGCATGATATTTATGCCAAATATCACTAGAAATCACAAAAAATAAACTTGTCTGTCTTTACTGCATGGTCAAATAATAATATTTAATAATAAACATACATGCATTTCTTCATTTTTCAAATTACTTTTTTCAGTAACACTGCAAAATGGCAGCCAATTTTTGCCAAATCAACTCTAACCCATTTTCCGTCATGGCATGACAAATTTTCTTGCCCTCATTTAAACAGGGGACATACCGTATTTACCCGTGTATAAGTCGACCTTTTATGGCCTCAAAAGAAGCTCCAAAAATCGCCCTCGACTCATACACAGGTCAAAGATTTTGAGCCAAGTTCCAGCTACACGTAAGTAATTTATTCAAAATTAACATAATAATGTTGTCTTGGGCATAACGAACGCAACGGACAAAAGCCGACGCACATTGTAAAAGACTTCAAAATGAATGACAAAAGACTTCAAAACGAATGTAAGCAATTCCAGTTGAAATAAAAAAGGATTTGTCCAACTCTAAATGTGAAGATACTCACAAGCACAAATATGAAATAGACACTGGAAATTTTCGTTTTCCAAAGGCAGAATTAAAGCTCTATAAGGCATTTCTGTTTCTTCGAATAAAACAAGAGCGTTCAACGGCTAAGTAACCTGGCGCAATACCTCGTGTTTGCGTGCAAGCATCGTCACTTGTGTTGGCGTGAAAATGCTGGTTGGTAATGATTGTTTTTTATTCTTTACACAAACCTGGCAGATTTAAATGCTTTATCAAACTTCGTATTGTTTGGTTTATGAGTTTTGTTTTGTTTGTCATTTGAGAAATTGTAAGTCAAGGACCAATTAAACCTTGCACATTTTCACATCGTTCGCAAGTTATTTTCAAAGATTGACTCCTGCTTCTGTGATGTTGCATTGTGCTTATCCTCTAAAGCCCTTTATCCTTGAACAACGAAACAGGTGACTTTGAGGTTTACATGTTCGATTTTCTGAGAACTTCTTCGAAACTCAAGGACAAAATGCCTGCATATACAACAGCTACTGAACAACAAGACTATTAAGCATTTGAGGCCCTGATTTTTTTTGTGTATCCACATTTCCAGAAAACAAAGAATACAAGATCAGTGCCCCATGAACATTTGACAAAGAAATTAAGAAATTGCGTTTTTTGCCATCAAAAATGGGGGGTCGACTTATACATGGGATCGACCTATACACGGGTAAATACGGTATGTTTTGAGTGGATGTAGAGATTGTTAAAATAATGCCATACAGGGATTCAGAACATTACTATTATTATTATTATTATTATTATTTATTATTATTATTAATGATTAATATTATTATTATAAGTGGATTTAGAGATTGTTAAAATAATGGCATACCGGGATTCAGAACATTATTATTATTATTATTATTATTATTATTATTAACGTCACTGGACAGACAGAACATGAGATATTGTGAGCCAATTTCAGACAAAAATTATGCACAATGTTGTTTTCAATTGACAACTATTATTTCTCCTCGTTGTTTAACTCAAAGTACAAGTAGCTCAATAAGTGCAAAGAGCCTACCAAGAGCTGCCGTTAATCCATTTACTTGAGTAAGCAACACAGACACTCCTAACAGACCAGCTGTTGCACCAAACAGGACAACATGCAGAGGACTGTGGAAAAATACAACACAAAAAAAGGTGTAAGGGGTTCATAACCAAATACACCCTAAAAACCCTCAGCTGATAACATGTAGAAAGACCCCAGATAGTAATTCCTTTCCAAAGGTAAGGTGGCCAGAGTGACTTTTTCCCCTGAGGACTGCTCACTAATTATCTCAGATCTTGGGGTAAAAGATCTGGCACCTAGCTAGGTCAGGTTTTGAACCACATTCTCACATAAAAATAATAATGATAGTTAACCTCACCTCAGACGCCCTCTTACAAGAACACGGTTTTGTGTGCGACTCATCTGAGAATCAAATGGAACCTCAAGCCACTAATAAAAGAAAGCAAACATTTGACTTCATAATCAAACGGTGATCGGGAGAGAGCTGACTTGGCATGCTACTATGCTAAATTAGAAAAAAGAGCATTTTCTATACAAACCTGGTTGAAAGAATTGGCAGAAGAAGAGCATAGTCCAGTACCAAGTGCTGCCCAAAGAAACGTGCTGAGATGCATAGCTTCTGGGGCAATGGCATAACCTGCCATTTCTGTAAGGACCACAAGACCTTTACAAAGAGACAAATAACATTATTAACTTAATTGAGATCTCAAGATGATCTATGTGTTGTAAAGCACAAGTCCATCACTTAGTCTAACAGGTGGACTGAAAATCACATGGAATGAAATCTACCCATTCACCCCTGAAATGGCTCCCACTAACGAGTGAAATTGTCTGGCATTAGTAAGAGTAACATCTGTAAGTCTCACTTAGCCTGTGGGCAAGCTCTCACCCTCCACCTCTAAGAAGCTTGCTCACATGCTCACACTCAGGACGTATAAGGGGTTCAGCAAAACAAGAAACTAACCTCTTTGAGAGTAGAGAGCCAACAAACTCACCCCAAGTCAGAAAATTGAACCAAAGACATTTATGGTGAAAAAGTTGAGTGCCCTGATACCATTAACCCTCCCCAAAATACGGATATTTATCAGTTGAAACCTTATCAGAATGGGTTAACCTGTTCACTTGATATATGCTACTTTAATCTGTAAAAGGAATTGCAAGAAAACCATGCCACTTACAGCTGTATGTCCAGAAATGCAAATAATTATCTAGATTCATACCCAATTTTGACATCCAACATGAAGTGTCTCAGCATTTGATACCTGAGGCCCATGTCCGACACTCTACCGGACATTTTCAGGTGTCACAATTCCCTCTGTATCTCAAGAACGGGGAGGATTTCAGTCGTCAAACTTCACAGTCACTTCGCTTTTTGTTACCTTGAAAATATCTTAAAAGATCAGCTTTCCTCAACAAGCAGGCTCATAAATGGCTTTTTGGGACTTTCGAGAAACAAGCCCCTTTTTCCAAGGTAAGGGTAAAGGTCAGCATTATTTTTAGTTTAGGGTAAATGCAACTGTTGACCCTTAATCAAGGAGCAGCATTTGGGGAGCACTTTGTGACGTTAAGTTTCTGTACTCCGAGACACAAGTGATGGTGAAGTTGGAGAGAAGGGCAAGGGAACACTTCATGACGCCTATTGAAATCCATGTACATTTCTGAACCATGATGCTCATTAACAATATATTTCAGTTGGGTAACACAAAAAATACAAATTTTGTCACAGTACCTGTCAGCCTGATCTTCGACAGCTGCATGTATTGCTGTGGCAATTTCTTCAAATCAATTTTCTGTTCTACCCATTCCTCCTCAATGTCCACATCCTTCAGAGCTTCCTCTGAGAGATTGTGTTGTTCCTTAGCACTGTCCACAGCTTTCTCAATTATCACAGTTGCAGTTGCCTTTGGCTAGAAAAGGGTTAAGACATATTTTTGGTGCACTTATTTCATTAGGTGAATGCAACATATTTTGGATCCTTAAAGGTGATTACAATTAACAATTATTCGCCAAAGGCGAAGTGATTATCGATGAATATTCACCGACAATCACTGAGCCTGAGGCGAATAATTGTTTTAGTATAAATACACAGGTGATTATTTCAAAGAAGAGAAAAAAAAACATTTCAACGTGAAATCATCTTCACTTACAGTGGCAAAACGACTACTAGCAGCCATTTTGTCCGTCGAGGTGATTATCGGCTGATAATCCGAGATAGCGAGCCAATGAGAGCACGCGATTTTGTATAATCACCTGTGTATTTATACTGATACCAGGTATTAAAACCTTGAGCTGTTTATAGTTCACTGAAGTGTCTTTCATGGTGGTTGTTTGCTTTCCACCCTTTTATTTCCAATAGTGTCACATACAGGGTTAGATAATTCTACTCAAAGAAGTTAAAGTACCTCCTGAGTGTAGAATGGCCTGTTGACATTATCACCTGCACTAGCTCCGAGTCAACCATAGCTAGACATTAGACATTAAAATCTGTTTAGTCTCACTCCCAGGAGTCAATGGGTTAATGGAGGGGAGGGGACATAGCTTTTGACTGGTTAACCTATTCACTACTCAGGCAGTGACCCCAAGACGCCCACAGTTGACAAGTCAAATCATCTGGTGTTAGGCACAGTAAAATCTCTAAGTCTCACTCCCAGGAGTCCATATGTTATTAAACCCTTTGACGTCCAAACTGGACTAGACTGGCCAGACTTAGTATTTCACTCTGTCTAACACCAGACGATTTTACTTGTCAATGGGGAACCCCTGGGAGTCAATGGGTTAATCACTCACTGAAAAACTATGTCCCCATTAATTAATAGAGGGGACATAGTTTTTTTACTCAGGCACCCCAGGACGGCCCCAATATCTGGGGCCCCAATATCAATGGGTTAATTTCTGTGTAGATTGGTTTTCACATCGCTTTCTTCATTTGTGTACTTTTCTTGTGGAATGAACATAAAACCACCTGAATGCCACATTATGTGAATGACTTAATTAATTGCTAAACAAAGCTTTGGTTGCACGGTCTCTGTTTATGAGCTGGTAAGCCCATCAGGCCCGTGCTTATCTCCGGTTTACATAGCATGAAGCGACTAGGAGTATTTCTACTCCCCCCTGGATGGGATGCTAGTCCATCACAGGGCCACCCCCAGCATTAGCTTCGCCAGTACCCATTTATACACCTGGGTAGAGAGAAGCACCGTGAGAGTAAAGTGTCTTGCCCAAGATCACAACACAATGTCCCCAGCCAGGACCCGAACCCGGACCACTCGATCCGGAGTCAAGCACTCTAACCATTAGGCCACTGCGCCTCCCTCATAGAATTGATCCCACCTCGACCATGTCCCCAAACCTCAATCAAAGAGCTTTTCTCACAGAGAGTTTCCCTACCTAATGGACTCTCTTAGCAGAGAAAAGCCATGGGCAGGTTTCAGCACCCCTTACCCTCCTCAGACACTACCTTTCCCCTTCCTCCACACACTTTGGTTCAATTTCAATCAATAATTGTTTTTAGTTGGTTTGTTTGATCAATTTTTTAAAATCAACTCTGAAGTTGGTTGAAATCTGGTTGAAAAGGATGGGTTGCACCAGCTTATGTTTTCTTGGATTTTTGAGAAATCAGGTGATGGCCATTCCCTAAGTTACCACATTTTCAAGCAAGTGTGCTGAAAAAGTGTTCTGTTTCATGCACTTAAATGTAGTTTAACAATAGAGGGCAGCAGTGGTCTGGGACAGTCAATCAGTCAATAAGAGCATTCCGCGGTGTTGGGCAGAGACGCATGCTCATTAAGTTGCTTAAGCACATGCAGGGATGTAGATAAAAGCCGGTAGCCGGAAAAAATCGCCGGATATTCTGTTAAATGATCCAGTTCGTCATCTACTCTATAATTATTTTGTGAAAAAAGAAATGTACTACACACTCAAATTTGGTTTTATCAACGGAGTTGATAATGTAAATTGACCACCGTACAGAGATTCTAAAAGCTGACGTTTCGAGTGTTAGCCCTTTGGATTCGCTCTGACAAAGGGCTAACGCTCAAAACGTCAGCTTTTAGAATCTATGTACGGTGGTCAATTCATTTATCAACTCTGTTGATAAAACGAAATTTTTGTATACTACTTCCCCACCAATGCAGCACCACAGTTTCTTTAGAAACTACCCCCTTCATTCTACACACTCAGACTGTACTGACAGAGACTGGCTGTACAGATGTCCCAAAGGTTGATTCATTACAGGGGTAGTTACAAGGTTTACATAAAACGCGATCCAAGATCTCATGTGTTTGGTACAAAGCTCATTGGCCAGTAGTATTTCTACTTCGTGTAGGTGAAATAACGTAAACCTGCAGTTTGTGTATTTGAACCATGTCGTATAAGCTGAAATGTTGGCAAGAAAAAGGAGCAAAAGTGATTCTAAGGTACTCAGTATAAAGAAATTATTTGACTCTGCCGAAGCTACTTCTTCACACTCTGGCGGGCCAAGTAAAAATTCAAAGAAAGTGCTATTACTACGACAGAATCAGCACGAGACACCAAGAGCATGCGTTCAAACAAAGTGACATTTTTTCACTAAAAAGGCAACAAGAAATTGTCAGAAAACATCAGGAATGGCCTTGAATTTAACTCCTAAAATTGAGGAAAACGCATTTATGAGAGTCTAAATTTCAAAATTTTTCAGGGGAGCATGTCCTAACACCCTGCGTGTCCAACTGGGCCTTTGCCTGTTAAGTGCACATTACATGTACCATCTTTACAAGATTTTAGCTACATCCCTGCACATGGCAATTCATTGGACTTTATGCAATGCTTATAGAGTTGAGCTTTTTCTTGCCCACTTTCCTCCCCACTTCCACTGTTTAATTTATCAGTGTGACAGGTGCTTGGATGCACGGTGTGGGGGCTCATGGTGGGATTGTGGAGATTGCTGGTCACGGGAACATTACTCTGCCAAAGGACTGGCTGGCAGGCCTCCAGTGGAAGCCCTTGGACATACCCCAGGTACCCAACCTCCATTCAGTGATGCAGTTGTTAAGTAGACTACAACTACTTCTGCCAAATGGAACACAACCTTTGCATTTTACTTAAACAGTATGGTAGAACTGTTGGATAAGCCCTCTATATTAAGTCATCAAGACTTGAAAAAGCTGGGGACTAGCCTTTGGAGAAACTAACTTGATTGGATACTGTTATTTATGATGTGTACGATATAAAAGATAATAGCGAGCTTAAGGACAGCGCCTACTAATTCAAATGTACGTTGTATTTTTGCCCTGGTTTATGATTATGCAGGAAATGTAGATCTTGACAAATGTCATTGAAATCTAAAAAGAAAATTGGGGGTAACCACTCATTTTTCCAAGATAATTCGTGAATAAGATTTGTAAAAAGCTTTTAAATACAAAGAAATGCATGGCGTTCTTCCTCAAATTGAAGCTTAATGATCTCTCAAAAATGCATACTACTTACTTACTTATCCTTATTGGGCCCATGAGGACTCTTAAGGCCCGCGGTTTCCGTAATCAGATAATTTTTACGGGGTGTGGGGATTAGCCACACGCCCAACCCCCAACCTGGAGGACGAGTGACTACCATTTAGTCTGGCCTCCACCCTTTGACCTGCCTTCCAAGGTTAGACCTACTGGGGGGATACCCCCGACGGTAAAGCTCTCAAGGTCACTGAGGCACGCAAGCTCCCCCACCTCGACAAGGCAGGAGTCTACAGGCGAGCTCAAAAATGCATGGTTACCCCAATTTTCTTTTTGGATACCAAGACTACTTACTAAGATCTACTTTCTCCCGATAGTTTTAAACCGCGCAAAAATATCCCTGTATTAGTGAGCATCACTGATAGGAAACTCGAGTATCTCGAGATGCCCAGAACGTATGCGCAACAACAATAGTGGGCACCATCCTTAAGCACGCACGTTTTTGAGACATGAACGGCAACCGGAAGAGAAAATTCCGCGTGCCAGGACAGTGGTGTCTCCTAGATTTTCATACTAATCATCTCTGATGGAGAAAAGATACTTAGCAATGTAAATGTGGTTGTGTGAAGACAAGTGAAAGGGGAAAACAGCTCAATTCCGGTTGCTGTCTTCGTCTCAAAAACGCGCGTGCTTAAGCTCCCTAATTTATTCTGTTATGCAATCATTCACATATTGTACATGGTGTTTAGAAGGTAGCAATAGTTATAAGCATCAGACAAACCCAAATGTTATTAAAATTGGCTTATATCAGCTATATTACAAGAGTTTGACTTTATTGGAAACTATAAAAATTAATATCGTGATCGGATCCGGACCAAGTTAACGAGTGACGAGTGTTCAATTTAATAATGGACCACATAATTTAATTTACAATACCTTGGTCAGGCAACTATGATCAGTTAAATCTTGACCATAGGAATCACCCAAGAGACGCTCCTTCGTTTGAGCCCTGGAAAGTCGAACCTTACAATGGTGCAACCAGCGAAAACATGGCTTGCATATTGCAGATGCAGACGGGAAAATGTCTTGCGTCTGTTTCGAGACATCAACAGCTAGTCTCCGAGGTAAGATCCCTTGAAAATAACGAGAAACAGTTACAATTGATGCATACAATTTTTTACTTCGAATCGAAAAGTAAAGACTTACGGCATAGCAACACACGTGAATTCATAGTATATTGTCATCTCTTGTACCGGCAATTTTCGGTCGCCATTTCGTGCACGTTCTTGAATCTGAGCCCTCAAATAAATTGGTCAGCACTCTTGAAACATACCGTGGTAGGTACGTTATATAGTGCCAGTCGATTCACCTGTCAGGAAAAATGGGACGAAAAGATAAAAAGGTTCCTTCAGAAAAACAAGAAGCATGCCACAAGTTAAATTTTTTGCACCAGGTGGATCTAAGATCGATATTTTCCATGTGAATTGTAAAATTTTACTTGACCCTTAAACTAATGTTCCGTTTTCCTGAAATCACAGGCGTCCCATGCAGTTCTTGCCATGAATCCAGATAATGTCGAAATGTCCAGATTTTATGCAAGCACAATGAAAGAAATTGCAAAGAAACTGGTATACAAGTTGTAAGTACACCCGCACTTTCCATGCATCTTCCTCGTGATCCTCTTCAAGATGCAGCAATTACTGGTTACAGGTTTGCATGTGAAGTCGTGGTGACAATGTTAGATGGCAAGAACAATAACCTCTCTCTTCGCTGGGAAGTAACTTTATTATTACGCAAATTCTTCGAAAAGAATTGTATTGTATTGCACTGTATTGTATTGCCAATCCAACGTGGCCGCCGTGTCATGTGGGTGAAAACCAAGAATACTTCAATTTGTAAATTTGCTTCCCTAGCTAGGGGCCTTTCCTTGGCCAACGAAGTACCAACTGACTGGAGCGCAGCCCCGTTGAAGAATGTTATGATGCAATTCATGATCAATAAAAGGACAGCCGCATGAAAAACTGACATCAGTTTGTTAAATTGTACACTTACTAATATTCTTCATGGCCTCATGCTCAGCTTCCTTTAGGAAGAGTTCAAATTTCCCTAAGCTGTCAAGAGCGTATTCCAATGCATTGTGGAAGTGATCTACTGTAGAAGAAGAAGACATATTTCTAACAGTTTGACTTTTCATGTATGGTCAGAAGATCCTTTATGCACACACGCAGTTATTTAACTGGAACCAGTTTTCTGGTTGCAGTTTTGGATTAGTCCAAAGCCTCCCGCATCTGTGCTACTGGACAATGGTAACAGAGGCTCTGGGAATGAGATTGGGGCCAATTCTCACAAGGGTTGTCAGAGGCATGCCAGTTAAGCATTCATTTTGAGACAAATATAACTTTTTTTTCATTTCTATGTTAAACTGTAGAGATCCAAGCATTAAAAGAACAGTATGCAAGTGTTGCCATGTCGTGCTTGTACCAGGAGTCACTGCAACAGTTAGAGTAAGGCGTAAGTATTCAGCTGCATTATGAGATTCATAGTACTTTGCTTACATGTTACAATGGCTCACAAGTTTACTCGCTAAAAGGCCTAAGAACTATCTTAATTAATTTATGTTTTGGTTAGGGGTCTGGTTGAGGTCATGGTTTAAGAGGGCATTTTATTACACCTACACTAAGTAACATAATTTAACTCATTAAATATATATTAGAAAACCCTCTACATTGACAAAATGGATCACAGCAGCCATCATTTTATTCACGACATTTCAAATACTCCTGGCCCCAGTTGTTCAAAAGGTGGATAACGCTATCCACTGGATAAATCACTATCCATTGGATAGCGCAATTAGTTTCACTACCACTAGATAGTGATTTATCCAACAGATAGTGCTATCCATTGTTTAAACAACTGGAGCCTGAAGTATAGAGAGATCAAACTTTAATGATGAATCATCTAATTAAACTGTTCCATCATCATCAAAAACCGTACAGCACGATGTTGAATCATCCATACCAAATCTAATTCAGCTAGGAGAATTCATTGACCCACTATTTTGCCAAAATGCCTTCTATTCTTGTCCCTGTAGGCTGCTATTCTTTAGTCATAACTACATGTACGATTAACAACCTATGGCAACCACTATTGTCTCATAATTTCTGAGACAAAGCAAAATATAGTTGAAAGTCTGTGATTTCTAGACTTCTGGCCCTAGTAATTCAAAGGCTGTATAACTTAATCCAGTGGATAAGTCAGGATCGAGGGTATAAGAAAATACTGATGAGGTTGTAGATTGGTGAAAGCTTGGATTAAAGTTTTCAAAAGCAGCTTTAATAAGGTCTCACTGTTTATTCACTTTGTGTCAAACATTTGCCACAATTTTTGCTCAGACTTTACCATTACTTAAACTGTAGACGTGCTTAGACTGTGCACGTTCAAGCCACAAAGAGGGGTGGCAATTATGGTACCTCCGAAATTTTGGCACTCGCAAACTTTCATCCGATCTCGAAATCTCAACAGTCTTTGTGAAAGGTCTCGAAGTCTCGTTTACATGGCAGTTTTTTTCCGTGCGAAGTCTTGCATGATTTGGTCTCGGTCTCAGTTTCACAAACAAGGGTCTCTTTCTTAAGCCGGTGACACTCAGTTCAACATCCTGCAATGTATGTTTGTTGTTCAACAAATGCTGAACCATGTTGCACAGAAGTGTTGAACTGAATTAGAGCTGATCTCTATTTTCATTCAACAACGTTAATTCAACGTGTTCAATGGCATACATGTATTTCAACATGGCATGACACAACTGTTACAGTGTTCAACATTTGTTGAACAACAGCTGCAACATTAATAATAAATTTTTTGATCAACAAATGTTGAGCTGTGTATCACTGGCTTTAGTATTTTGGTTTTCTAAATTATCTTTTAATTGTTGACTCTCCTGAATTTCAAAATCTGGAAATCTTCCCACCATTTTTTTCATAACTCACACAACAAGATTATTTTGTGATTTTGGTTACCATGATAGTAACTCGGTAATTTTCACGTGTAGGTATTTCAAATTAAGCTGAAATACATGTACCTCTGCTCCCAGCCAATCATTTACAGAAATTCCTCAGGTAGTATTATTAAAATACTAGTCTTTTAATTCTTTATTCCTTTTTAGAGAAAAGAGAGAGACATATTGTAGTTAAGTGCCTTTGTTGTAAGACCATAAAAAGATACCTCTGTAGGCCTGGTCATGTTTTATGGAGTGAAAGGAATATATCAGCAAGTGAAAGCAAGTAAGACAAAGTATGTGACCAGGAAACTAAACAAGAACGTAAGCAGCAAGAAGATTGCACAAGCTTAAAAAAATAGTGCAAATTATTATTCTTTAATTTGTAAACTATTTCCTGCAGGAGAATTAAGTTTGTATTGTACTCAGTTTGGTGCACTGTAAGTAATAAATTAATTGAATTTTGCGGACTTTGTTGAAAGTTTTAAAAAAAGCAGTTTGCATTTTGATGCGGAGGTTTATGACTTAGCCATGCATGGGGAGCAGGAGTGGCACAGCGCGCAGTGAGAGCAGACACCTCCCACCAATGTGGCCCGGGTTTGATTCTTGAATTTGTTGTTGGTTCTCTTCTTGCACCGGAGTTTTTCTTTGGGTACTCCGGTTTTCCCCTCTCCTCAAAAACCAACACTGTCAAATTCTGATTCGATCCAGAATGCACGGGCACATATTGAATGAGCCCCTGAGTGCCCTTAAGGTGTTCCCTAGGTAAACAAATTACAAATTACAGAAGGAAAATTACAAAAACAATGAAAGGAATCTAGAATGAAGGCATCCATTGATCTTTTAGTAAATCTTATTCACTTTTAACACATTGACTCTTGAACCGACCCCATTGACAAGTAAAATTGTCTGGCATTGGACACTGAATAAATCTACACTCCTAAAAGTCAATGTCTTGTGCTAAAGTCAAATTTCAGCTCCCCAGACTGTGACAAATACATAATTTTGTATTTTAGCTGAACTACTTGCTATTCTTTTTTAATCAGGCTAAACAACTTGCGAAAAGTTGACAACGTTGGCATTCATTTTTCCCTGTAGTTTATCAAATGAAAGAGAGTTAAAAACAGTTAATGCTATCGTCTTGGGATAGACTACACTCTAGAACATTGCTAAACCATGAAACAGCGAAACACCACGTATGACCCCACCATACATTGATTACTAACCAACAAAGGTTGGATTTTGAGACTAACTACTGTGAATGTCTTTTTAGGCCTAAAACGTTATTGCTCCAAATTCACTGATATTGAGATTAGGAGCAATAACGTTTTAGGCCTAACTAGGTCTAAAAAGATATTTAATCTCGAATCCAACCTTTGTCGGTTGGTATTCAAGGTATGGTGGGGTCATACATTGTGTTTTGGTGTTTTGTTTTGCTATTTCATGGTTTAGTAATGCCCTTTTCTCTAGCACAGCTGAGAAACCACCAAGTTCTGATTTTGTTTAGGTTACAGCACATTACAAATGAAATTGTGAAGTGTTAATATCAAATTATGTTTGCTATGGGTGAAAAGGTTATGTTAGTCAAAAAACTGTTTGAGGTACTTGTACATATAACCACAGGCTCCCCAAGCTGAAAATACGTGGTGTATGCGACAGTTTGTGTATATAGAGAATTGTATGGGAAAATCACCGATCGCAAAAAAATTGTGTAAATAACTATCTCATTTGAAATAAAGTTTTCCTACCTCAAATGTGTGACGAACTTGTCTCTCTTGCCGAGTTTAGAGCCATTCTGATGCCGTTTAGTGAAGTTATCTGGAAGGCTGTTACTAAAATATTCCGGATAACTTCACAAACTGTCGCATACACCACGTATTTTCAGCTTGGGGAGCCTGTGATATAACTGACTTATGAGTGCACATAATCTGTTATTTTCTTCAATGGTTTGGAGAAAGCTCTTTCAAATATTGGGACAAGAAGATGACCATACAGGACTAAAAAAATATTGTTGGCCTGATCTTTTTATCCAATTGCTATATTTTTCAGCAGACAGTATCGGACATTTCATTCCATAATTTTTGTGCAGTTACCGGTAGCTTTGGCAAAATTGGCTGTTATATCTGTGAAATGATACGCAAAAAATGTTCAAGTGACTCAAGGCTTTCTTTGCCTAGATGCTTGTTGGTGCTCTGTGTTTTGCATTAACTTCCTTCTGCCTGGATTGCTCTTTGCTTGTTTCATTAATTAGAGGTTTTGTCATGTCTCCCATTTGGCTGCTTTCAAAAGGTTGTCATTTCTCTGAAAGTCACAACTGGCCCAAATTTAACACAGGCCTTTTATTAATTACCCTGTACTTGGGACAGCTGTCCATAAGACATAATGTAATCTTGAATTTCTTTATTACTTTTTGTGAAAATTGCTTTATATTAAATATTTATGTCGTTGAATTATTCAACTATTTAAATTTGTATCTAACAATGGGAGCCCTCAACAACATAGATTTCAATTTATTATCCACATATTGAGAGGATTTAAAATTATACAACACAATTTATCCTGCATCCAGCATAATTTGACTAGTTCTAAATGCTGAGGTAGCACTTTGACAGCAAAAACTCAAAAAGTTCCGTCGCCCTGGCGGATATCATACACTTAAGTAAACAAATATTTAACGACAATAATACAAACAAACAGCTTTCATCCACTTTAAAAGAAACACAAAGAAACACCCTCTGTGTATATGTTTATTTTCAATCGCTTGGAGGTAAAGCCCCCCCAGTGGTCCTTTGTTTTCATAATCTTTCCTCTCAAAGACTGATTTCTTGAAAATGGCTGGCTTGGCTGCTCGAAACATCGCTTTCAGGTTCCCTTTCGCTGTTAATCGAAAGAGATTGTTTCCTGCTATTTGTAATCGAAACTGAATTTTTATCCTCAATGTCAGCCAGCTGTGCGCCATCATCCCCGCCAAATCTCTGGCTCGCTTCGCTACCGTTTTCGTCGGACAATCTTTGAAGAGTTCGGTTCGCGTTTGTTTCTCCACAAGTCGTGATTTGTACCACGTGCGTTCCTGTTACATTTGTAGAAGGATATAGATTTCCACCAAGATATCCCGTAAATACAGGGTTGGGATGATGACCAACATTGACTATGGGATAAAAATTATTTCGCGGAAAGGCATCGTTTCTTTGAGGTGCTTGAAAACATGTGTTTCCATCAGTTCTAATTTGTGTCGCTTCTGCAAAGAGGTCTCCTCTTGGGCCTCCATACGTCACAGGCGTTGAAGGAGTGTTGTATTCGGGAGGTTGAACTGGTCTGTAAAATCGCCGGTTCGTCTGACTGCTTCGCTGTGGTAATCGCAATCTTCGATTACCTTTTTTTCGATGCCTCGTACAGGCGCAACAGCAAACAAAAAATATCACACTGAAGATGCCTACGTAACAGAGCGTGGTCACAATCACAAACTTTGATTCCATCGTTGAAATTGTAATAAATCGTCAGCGTCTTCTACTTTGACAAGTACAATGAAGATGATCAATTTGCGAAATTCGATTCGGAATTGGTCCTCGTACGTGTAAGCTTTCTTTTTCACGTTACGGTTCAGATACAAGGTATCCGATTTTTTGTTGTGTACTGTTCTACGAAATTCCTTCTCAAGAGCTGTCAAATGACAAAGGATCATAAAAGAAATTTCACACGCGATTGAATTTCATTTACAATTTGAGCTCAGGTCAAGCCAGCTGTAGCTGCGAAAGGTTAGTCTCATTGTAATGAGCGCCATCGTCTATTTTACAGCACCCCGCTTCGCCACCGCAAAGAGCCACAAAGCCATCTAATCTAATGGTCTTCTATCAAAAGCAGCAATGAGCCAACAAACAAAACAATAAATTTTCAGCGGATACAGAAGTGTAGTTAAAAATAAGTACGCAATGCGTACACAATGCGTACATGTGTATCGTAAGTGTAAAAAAAAAAGTCTGCGTACGAGCCAAGGAGGCCCATCAGGCCGGCGCTTATCTCCGGTTTCCGTAGCATGAAGCGACTAGGAGCATTTCTACTCCCCCCCCTGGATGGGATGCTAGTCCATCGCAGGGTTAGGGTTAGTAGCCACCCTTGAACTATCTACGCGAGAGCTGAAAAAATCGCGAGAAATTCAACTCATTCACTTTCTCACGAATTTTTTTTCTACTTTTTCTGCTGTCGCGCCGCCAGTTCAAGGGCGCCTACACTTGCGATTTTCATCGCGTGCTGGCGACGCGACAAATTAAAAAAAAAGCGCATCACCGGCACGAGCAAAAATCGCTCGTATAGCCGCGGGCTTAAGTTACTTAGAACAAACTAAAAAAAAAAAATAAATAATAACAATAATAATAATAATAATAATAATAATCTATTAACAGATCCACTGGGTGGCTCTTCCCTGTTAAATTACATTAATTACAATTACAAAATAAATCAATTAAGTTATTTACAAATTATACAGTAGAAACAGGATTAACGGAATCCAATTACAGTAAAACTAACTAATCGCTTTGTACTCTGTTTCTTAAAAATTCCTTGAGGGTATTAAAAAGGTTCTGTAATCTTCACAGTTTCTAATAGTTTCTGGTAGATTATTAATTAGTTTC
>NC_090890.1:2557350-2562350 GCF_036669925.1 Montipora capricornis
ATTGGAAGCCATCCGATTTTAATTACATCCCGAAAGTTCTTAACGTAGTGACCGAGTACAAAACTTGCAGCAGCAAATTGAACCGTTGCAAACGGCGAAGTAAGAATTGTGGTAGAGGGTAAAAAACCCGATCGGCATAATCTAGTTTTGACAAAATCCATGTTTTTGCTAGCTGCTTTCTGAGTTCGTATTTAGCGAGTTATTTCAGTTTTCGTAGTATTGATAGAGTGGCGTAGCATCCTGATACCGTGTGCTTGATGTGATCGTCCCACTTAAGGTCTGGCCAAACGCTCGCAACATTTCAACGCAACATCTTGCAACATTGTTGCATGATGTTGCGACATGTGTTGAACGGGGTGGCCAAACGCACTCCATCTCCATCATTTTCAACGCAACATGTCAATGTTGATGTGCCCCAGGCCCCTGGCGAGCAAGAAGTGGACCTAACGCGCATGCCTTAGCGCAACAATGTTGCGTGAACGTGGACAAACGATTACAACATCATGCAACATCCAAAATGTTACACGAAAAATTTGCCCGTTTCCAAATTTGATCCAACATCATCCAACATGTTAAAACATATCGCTATGGGTGGCCAAACGCATGCAGCATGTTGAGCCCAACAATGTTGCAAGATGTTGCGTTGAAATGTTGCGAGCGTTTGGCCAGGCCTTTAAGGTGTTCATTGTTGTGAAATCCAAGCAGTTTGCAAGATTTACTACGTTCTAGTTTATAACCACTGACTGCGATGTTAGGATTGTGCTCGTCAAGGTGATGCACTCTGGACATTTGCGGGATATGGAGAGGATCATAACCTTGGTTTTGTCGTTGTTAAAGACGAGGGTACTCTCCTTAGACCAGACACTTAGTTTATTAATTGATTGGTAGATAGTGTTTCTACAGCTATTTAGGTCCGATATTTTGGCGTGATCGTAGATTGTTGTGTCGTCTGCATACTGGAAGCATTTGACATTTAAATTGTCCTGAAGATCAGCAACATAAATGTTGAATACTGACCGGACCCAAGATGGAGCCTTGGGGAACCCCAAAATTCACGTTTTTAACCTCTGAGCACGTGTCATCGATCTGTACAAATTGTTTACGATGCATAACATAATTGAGTGTCCATATCAGGAAGAACTAGAAATCTGGTTTACTCATCTTGGTGATACAATTTCTGAAAGAGATCGTATCAAAGGCTTTGGAGAAGTCGGCTAAGATCATCATAATTACTTCCGAACGTTTCATGGCTTTTACTATGTCATCTCCTATAGCTTGGAGTACAGTAGTGGTCGATTGTCTCTTTCGATTGGCAGAAATGTTACTGTTGAGAACATTGTTCTTGTCGATAAAATCAGACACCTGACGGAAAATCAGTCGTTCATAAACCTTTGAAAGCACTGGTACTATTGATATAGGTTGTAAGTCTTTCTCGAATTTAATTTGATTCCCTTTAGGAATCGCGCAAATGCGAGCGAGCTTCCAAGCAAAAGGAAAGTACAAGTTCTTGATGCAGGTGTTGATGACATCAGTAAGTGGAGACCCCAGATAATCTGCAACCATTTTAATCATGTTTGCAGGTATGTTATCAGGGCCAGTTGAACAGTCTGATCGAATGTTGCGCAACTCATGGCTCATGGATGACCTCTTTGAGAGTAACTGTCCTGATTTGAAACCCGTTGTCAACGTTTGCAGGGAGAGATTGAATCAAGTTTATAATTGAAGCGTAATCATCAACATGATGGGCGTTGATGCCAATGGTGCATTCGGCCGTGGATGCAAAGAAATTGTTTAGCTTGTCCGGTTGCATAGTTATTCGCTGCGGGCTCGGATGTAGGATACGGTGAATTACCTTCCACACTTCTTTTGGTTTCTTAGATGACAACATTCTTTCCATGAAGATTCTCTTGGTCGACTTAACTAATTCTTTAAGGCGATTACGGGCCGCACAGAACTTTTCCCAAGTTTCTTTGTTGTTGTTACTCAGTCTTGCTGCAGATCGTAGGCGGTCTCTTTGTTCCTTGAGTTCTGCAATAGCTGGATCTTTAAGCCACGGGGCAGGTGGTCGAGTGACCTTCGTTAATTTTAATGGTGCATGCCTATCGATACATTCCTTGATCAATGAACTTAATATTTCAAGCTTTTCATCCGGATCGGAGACGCCAAAAGAGGCTGCAAATGGTTTAAAGTCATCAATAAAAGAAGATTCATCAAAGTTCTTCAAATTTCTGATGAATTTGTGCCTTGTTTGGAATCTGGTAACTTTGATGTTAATAGTTGTGTAGAGGGCGTCATGATCGCTGACTAAAGGACAAGGAAGAACATCAGTATGCGAGATACGTTCTGGAAGGTTAGAGATTATATGATCTATAAGTGTGCTGGTCGTGTCTGTTGTCCTGGTTGGTTTATGTACATGTTGATGTAAGTTTAGTGAAGATAATATGTCTTGGTATTGGCTGGTTATAGGTTTATTTGGTCCGAGTAGATCTATGTCGATGTCTCCTGCCACAACTATACAACATGTTCTCTACCTTGAATTGACGATTATCTTTAATTGTTAATTTGCTTTCAATTTACTTATTATGGTTAATTTAGGACACTGTGTCCCAGGACTTGTGGTAGCAAGTAAAAAGAAAAAGGTAAAAGCAGCCCCTTGACAGGATTTGAACCCGGAGTACCCACTTCGAAGGAACTGTTTTTATCCACTTAACCACTAAAGATCAATTGACTAACAATGTGCCGATTATTTACCAAAACTAATAAGTATATATATAAAATCATTGCTCAATAATGGTTAAGTCTAAAGATTGATTTTAAAATGGTTAGCTTTCTCTTGAAGTTTGGTAACCGACATTTTTCACTGTGTAAGCTTGCTTCTTAGCGGCTGTTAATACACGTTTTCAGCGGCACTTTTGAAAGAAGAAATTATTGACATTAATAAAAAATGACATCCTCGCAGTTAGTGATGTGGTAGTCTAGTGGTTAAGTGAAGAGGTTATTAATTACACGTTCGCAGCAACAAACACTTTATAGATGGTGTTGCTACTCATATTCTTATTTTGTCTGAGTGTGCTTTTGCTAATCACCTCAGTGTCAATAACATAAGTCATAGATGTAACCATCTGCAATTCTCCTTCCGCCAAGTTAAGGTGGGCTACGTCAAGAAACTGATAGATTCTCTGAATCCTAAGAAGGCCACTGGCCCAGATAAAATATCACCAAGGGTTCTTACTGTTTCCTCGGAGGCATTGGTAGCACCACTTACTAACCTCATAAATTACTGCATAACCATTCATGCTTAGCCAAGTTTGTGGAAACGCAGCAATGTGAGTCCCCTTTATAAGAAGGATAGTCCTACTGATAAGATAAACTATCGTCCGGTGTCTGTGTTAACATGCTTCTCTAAAATCTTTGAAAGAGTTTTGCATGACCAAATGTACGACTTTGCAAAGTTAATACTAAGTGATAGTCTATCTGGCTTTTTGAAAGGACACTCATGTGCAACTGCTCTCCTTAAAATGACTGATGATTTTAGATCTTCTCTGGATAATAAGGATGCAGTGGACTTATCAAAGGACTTTGACTCTATATCTCACAGCCTACTTATTTCCAAGTTGAAAGCTTATGGCTTTACCGAAAGCGCAGTGAATCTTATTCGCTCTTATCTGTGTGATAGATTACAAAGAGTTAAGATCGGGTACACCTACTCCGACTGGAAAACATTTCCATCATGGTTCCCCAAGGATCAATATTGGGACCTCTTCTGTTCAATCTACTCACTTATTCTGTCAACGATGCCAAACCAAGGCTCTATGCTAATGATTCGACACTGTATCTATCACACCCTAATCAAGATGTGTTAGAGTTAAGATCTCAGAGAAAGTTCAATGTGCTTCAGTCAAGGTTCAAGTGTAATTACTTAAGTATAAACGAATCTAAAACTAAAGTGTTACCATTGGGTGACAATCCGCCATGTTATAAATTGTTTGCTGACCGTAATAAGCCACCCCTTAGAAGTGGTACATGACATGAAACTAATAGGTCTAACCATTGACAGCTCCCTATCCTTTAAAGCCCACATTGAATCGGTATGTCATAAGGTTAATGTTAAAGTTAGTGCTCTTAGGAGAGTTCGTAAATTCATACCTTCAGACGTGATGGTCAATATTTACAAGGCCTTTATTTTACCACACCTAGAGTACTGTGCTCCAGTCTTAGTTGGGTTATCATCGGGTCTTTCCAACAAACTGGAGCTTACTAATCAGTATGCCATTAGAACCCTTTTGAACATGGCTAAGTCAACCTCATATGCTGACCTACTTAACTATGTTGGTGTAAAGACCCTAGAGCATCGTAGATATTCGCATGCTCTCTCCTTATTTTACAAATGCTTATATAATATGGGACCGAATAATATTAGGGAGATGTTCTTATTTCGTATTAATGAATATGACCTCAAAGGCTTCTGTAAACTAAATCAGCCTACCTATAATAGTAGATTCATGCATAGGTCATATCATTACATCATCTCAAGACTATGGAATAATCTACCTGACTATGTAAGAAGAGCCACTTCTCTTAACACTTTCAAATCAATGCTGGATGAGGTCAACTTGTCTATCGGAGCGAAATGTGCTTGTGCCTTTTGCACATAGTGTGATTCTCTGTAACTAGATTTACTTTTAGTGCTATTGATTGTCAGATTCTCATTTATTTCTTATTCTTTTATTATGGTTCTTATATCATTGTGTAATTCTTACTTATATATTGTATATTTAGATTTTTTAATTTATTATAATCATTACTATATAATTACTATAATATATTGTATATTTAAATTTTTAATTTATTATAATCATTAACCATCTTGATATGTGCTGTGTTTATGTTAATCTGGCACGTTCACGTTGAAACGAGTTTTACTCATCCGTGAAATGTGGATAAATAAAGTACTACTCAGGGCCGTAGCCAGAAAAAAAAAATGACTGAGGCAATGTCCA
>NC_090890.1:2567350-2669850 GCF_036669925.1 Montipora capricornis
CGCAATGCCTGTCGGGTGAACGTGGGCTTTTATATGCACAGTGCATTGTGTAGCTTACGTGTAGCCGTACCCTTCCCCCGAAAGAAAAAAATGAGAGGAGGAAACGTCTGCGAAAAGCTGGCCCAATTTGTGCTCCGTGACGTCACGGTAATTTATACAATTTCTGGAAATAAGTGGTATTTCCGCTAAAATTGGTGTAAACGAAAGCTTCGTATTTCATTGAATTTCGATTTTTTTGGATATATTTCTGTTCTTTGGAACTCATTTGCAAGTCAATGTCCCTTTTCAAGTGTATGCTGTGTTTTTGAGACATTGAAAAGGTTTTTGAGCCATATTTAGTCCAAAGCAAGAAGACAACCTTTTATGTGAAAACAGTCTTTAAGTACTTTTCCAGGCTGTGTTCTTGTATTGCTTACGGATTCACTCACTTGTTATCGGCTTCAAACTGATTTATTTATCTTATGGAATATTGTTCTTATTGAATTTGAAAATAGTTACAGATTAATTCTTGATAAGGATTCAGTGAAATCAGATAAATGTCAGATTTACCCAGTGGTGTCTTGTAGTCAATCCTTTCTGTAAGCAATGAAAGTTTGTCCACGCTCGGAGTTAATTAGACCTTAATCTCATTTATGGAAACAAATAATCATCGTTTAAGAACAACACAGTTATGTTGCCCTTAAAAAACGGCAAAATTTGCAGCACAACCTTGGAAGCTCCTACGCACCAAGTTTCGAAAACGCTCGGCTTGTTTTCCAGTCGAAGGAATCGCTTCCAGAAAGTTTGGATTTCAGCACACTGAAGCGCCCCAGGCTAGCTAGCAACAGCCCATCTCGGAGCCAAGATGAGCAAACTATTCACGTTTTGCACCGTTTTCTTCCTCACTGTTATCATCAACGCCAAAAAAGCGACCGAAGTCAACGGTACAATCTATTTTCACCAATCAGTGTTCTCGAAAGAATTGACTAAGGTATTTGACTAATTGAGAAACCATTCTCCATTTTCTTGCAAAAGGCGTGACGTCACGGAACACTATTTGGGCCAGCTTTTCGTAGACGCCCCCTCCTCCCGTTTTTCTTTCGGGGGTAGGGTACGGCTACTCGTAGGCTAGCATTGTATAGAGATATATTAGAGAGCTGGAGATTTATTCATTACGTCAAAAGACAAACGAAAGGTTGCTTCTTGTCATAAAAGATGAAACTTTTCTTACGATGTCTTTTCAGAAGATGCAAGATATCTGTAGATAACAGACAAATTAGGCAAAATCAAACAACTTCCTTTGACTTTTGACAGCAAGCAATTTTTGGTCTGACGTAAACGCGAGGGTTAATCTCACCAATGCAAAAAAGGAAAGGAACTTTATTTAAGTGTCTAGTCGTTCTAGCGCTGGAGCACTAATTGGGGACACAATAAATTGAAATCAACAATTAACGCAAATGTTGGTTTCTGAGGAGAGGGGAAACCGGAGTACCCGGAGAAAGCCTCTCGGTGCAGAGTAGAGAACCAACAAACTCAATCCGCATATGACGCCGGATCTAGGAATCGAGTCCGGGCCACATTGGTGGAAGGCGAGTGCTCTCACCACTGCGCCATCCAGCTAATCACAAGTTTTGGATGAGAACTTACTACCCATGGGATTGAGAATGGAACGCCAAATCTTATTCATGACCTCGTCTGTGAAAATGCCGTTACATGGACCTTGTATTTGTTTATGTTCTAATAAGCCGGACCAATTAGCCTCGTTCTAAAACAACAATTATTTTGTGTTTTGTCCATGCAAACGAGGCTAGTGGGTCTAATTTGCCACTTCCGAGTTCCTGTCTGCCTCCTCTTCAAAGCGAGTCTAAGAGCAAAGTTTTCCTTATGAAAATTAGTTTTCATTCATATGTAAAGTAGAACTAATTACCATCACAAAAACTTTGCACTTAGACTCGCTTAGAAGAGGAGGCAGCCATCAACTCGGAAATGGCATATTAGCGTAAGAACAAAAGAAATATTCCTTTGGCCACCATTTATAAATGTGGTATATACAGACAACAACTTCATGGGTTGCACTTAAGTTACGGCCCGCGTATTTTCCATTGCACTATGCACGAGAGCCATAAATTCAACTGAAAGAACAAGAGGCTGTACCTTACAGAAACAAACTGACCCATCCTCGTCTTAGTAATGCCTGACAGATACAATATCTTCGAGAACTAAACTAAAAGTGTTTTTTTGCGTTCTCAACTGTCACAAATTGAAACGTCCTTCGCAAAAATAAGGTGGCGTCGTAAAAGGGCATCATTCATCCCAAGACTTGCCACAAATTGAAGAATGGTGTCGATCGTCAAATAAATAGAAAAATTAAGGATGATTCTGTTTGCTCAGCTAGCTAGACTTAAAAGGGGATGTAAGCCGATCCAAAACGGAGAAATATGATCTTGAATGAACACAAGCATACCAATCTACTGAAAAATTATCCATTGACTTACCGCTTGGGCCTCTAATTGTATTTTTCGTGTCACGACTGTTCGTAGTGTTTCCACTGTATTTTCCAGCTTCGCTACTTGAGACGAAGTCTGAAATAAAACATGAAACTTTACTTTTTAGGTTTCAAACATGAAAAGAAAGTATTTTGGCATCAAATCCGGTTTCTCGAAACTCCCTGGCTCTACTGACTATTTCTGAACTCGATGGGTTCGCTTTGCGTTGGTGCGTCATTTCTTTATTTAATACAAACGTAACTTAAAGGATTTGAAACTGCAGCTTCAAGTTCGGATTCAAGACTGTAAGAACCTCGTATCGACGGGGCAACGAAAGGTAACCGGAGATGTCTTTTTTGCTTTATTTGGTCGTAGCAAGGGTCCATCAAATTGGCCTAGTCCCCATCACCGTCAGAAACGTGTCTATTTTTAAATCAAGTTTTGCGGGAAAACAAACAATAGACCAAATCGGCTAACTCAATGTTGTACCCAAATCAAACCATTTGGAAATAAAACGTTTGCTCCAGATATTTCCATATCATTTAAATGTAAATGCTAAAGAATTACAATGCAAATACAATAGACAAAGAATCTTAACCCCGAGAGATATGAATTGGGCACAACATTGAATTAGCCGATTTGGTCTATTATTTACTTCCAGCAAAATATGGTTTAAAAACAGACACTGTCCTGACTGTAATGGACTCTTGGTGGTAAATGTAGCTTTTGGCCAAATTTTCAAGCCAGCAAAAAGTTCCATAAGAGTAAAGACACTTAGCATTGAAAATGTGGTTACGTCGAGGAGACTTTAAAGATTAAACGCTTCATTCCGGGTTACCGTCCGTTGCTAAAAAAACACGCTTTTTGATAATAAGACGCTGCACTGCTGAAGTCAGTGATAGCGCTGACTAGTCTTGACTGCGCCTCCCTGGCAGTAGACGTTTTGTTACTTCTTACATGCTGTATGTCTTCCTCCAGTTTGACGACTTTGTTGCGAATGTCTTCAGTATCCGCCTCCTCTTCCGCAAGCTTTGGCTCGGGTTCCGGCTCCGGTTCCGGCTCGGGTTCCGGCTCCGCTTCCGACTCGGGTTCCGGCTCCGGTTCTGTCTCAGGTTCGGGTTCTTTGTCGGCAGGAAGAGTGGGCGGCCGTCTATTCACAAAAAGTATTAACTCTTTTAAAATCTCTCTTTTTAAAAAAAACAACGTATTATATTATATTGTGTAGGTTCTAAGGCATTATTCTACCCTACTGCCAACGGGCGGATTACCAGTAAAAAACAAGATAAAAAGAGTGATTGTGACGCCAAACTGGGTCTTCTCTGTACCACAGACGATTGTATCAGTATTACTACCATTCTCAGTTGAGTATGACACTAGGGAGGTTTGGTGACAAAGTTTCAGCGTTAACATTACCATGTTGTCAAGGTCAACTTGCTTCGTTTCCAAGGGTAACCTTTCGAGGTTTGACGTCATTTAACTGGTGACGGTCACCAATTTGAATTTAACCGTTACCAATAGTAAATTTTGGCGGGCTTCATGACGTCAAGGCCCTAAAAGTAACTCTTGGAAACGAAGAAAGTTGCCCTTGACAACATGGTAACTTAACGCTGATGTAATGTAGCATGTATGTGAGGCAATTTCGGGCTATTTTGTAGTTTTAACCAGAAATTGCCTCGCACCCACGTTACATTTCATTGTATTGCAAATAAGAAAAACTAACCATGAAAAGGGCTGTTACATGATCTTAACGTAGGGAAGAATCAGTCCGTAATATTAACCTAAAAAACGTGTCTCCTATTCAAAACCTTGAGCTTCTTCCTACAGTTATTTTCCCTTGATTTGACTTACAACGCAAGTGAATGACTTACCCTTCTGCTTTTCTTCTCTCTGCATCTTCTTTGGCTTCAATATCAGCTCTCAATACCGCCAGTTGCCGCTGAAGTTCACTCACCTAGAGACGCGACAAACCAAAATTAATTTGAGGACGATTTAACTTCTTCCTGTAACAAATCGAACTAGTGAATATTTGTACTAGAACAATACTCAGATCCTGCAGATCCTAGAAACACTATAAGGACCACAGTTGTTCAAATTGCGCTGTTATGATGTTAATCGTTTTGTTTCGACTATTTTAACGTCATTTTATTGTATTTACGGCATTCTTGTTTTGCCGCTTGGACCAAAGAACTTTTAAAGAGATCCATTCATCAATGATGAAGTAGGCATACTCGTAAAAGTTAACGGTGACCTTTGGTTAACTCATTGATGACAAGATAGCCACTTATGACAAAAAATAGGAGAGGTACTTGGGAAATATCATACCATCAGCGTGAAAAAAAAAAGCATCAGTTTTTTGTTTCCACCTTGCCATCACATCAGCAGGTATCTTTCAGCATATAAATCTAAATCGGCATGACAAGCTCATTTTTCTTGGGGTATTTTACTTAGGGATAAGCTATCAGTGCGTTCTTCAGCTAAACTGGGTTTCATGAAACCGCAAGCTAATAGATAGAGGACACGTTTTGCAAGTTTGTCTGTCTGTCTGTCAATGAATTTTTAGAAAATTCCCCTAAAGGAAAGACGATTAGAACATAGTCAGTTTGCTTGCAGAAGGAATGCGCGTGAAGGAAATTCGTATGCCCTTCTCGTCTTCCGTGTCCAAATTCCTGTCCACTGACTCTCCCTTCCCTTTCCTTCCACTATGAACGCCTTCCACGAGCGAAAACATATGAACTTCTGTGTCCTTAAAGAACTAACGAGATGCTTCCGTGAAGCATACACTGGGTTGCCTGTGGTACGTGTTACAGAAAATCGGTAGGCACTGGATTGTGTGGTATCGAACTACAGCATTCCAGTCTCTGAAGAATAACAAATAAAAGAGAAGCGAGAAACATTGGCTTCTGAGCTGACATGTTGATAATTTTCAAATTCCCTCACAACTTCTTTTCACCACAAGTTTAAGCGTGCCCTCTGAGCATCTGACAGCTTTGTAATATCAAAGTTCACTGAAGTTTATCTGTCCGGCGGGGTTAGTATCTGGATGGGAGATCAAAACAATTACCCCTCTTAAAACAGAAGCATCGGACCGAAAATACTATTAACGCTAACAAATGCAAACTCAGCAAGGTACAGATTTTGTTAGCTTGCTTTATGCAAAACAAGAACATCATTCTAAAAGCTTATTCTACGCAAAAAGTAGGTTCTGGAGGTAATTTTGAGAGTGGAAATCAAGGTTACGCGGCAGACGGCAAATACAAAACTCACGATTTAATTAAGTTAACACACCAGAAAGACGCTAACCTCATTTTGACAAGAAAATGCCTTACTATTGCCTTAAAAATTCTCCAGTTAAGCCCCCCTCGCATAAAACATGATAAATTCATAAAGTCCACCTTTTCCAGCGAACAATTTTTTGAAACAAACAACACATTTGCTATTAGAGTTGAAAACCCCATCTATTTCATTACGTGCGTGAAGAGAAGAAACTCAATCGTGTCAATATGCGCAATATTGCAACAAACTAAATTTCAGGATCAAGCCGTTTCCATGAAGAACCTTTTCCTTGAATAATGAAGCACAAAATACCCGACAAGCTTTCTTTCAAATAATTCTTGTCTTTCAAATTTCCAAATATTTTCTTTACAAGAAAACTGTGCAGAGTTGATCACAGATCCACGTAAGGTGTTCGATTCGTTCTCTGTCTTTGTTGAACCCATAAGTTACCAGAGAATTTTCCATTTGGTTTCAGTGTTCTACATAACAGCACACTTGGTAAAATCTTATTTTAGAAATACAGCTCACTTTGATTTCGGCTCGACGGGCGATAGATTGTTGTCGAAGTCCATTATTCGTCGCTTTTGAGATTCCAGATGTTGGTTTTTGACCGCCTGCCTAGTTTATCCAACTGACTTTCCATTATTGAGCTCTATAAGGGTATATTTTGTTTAAGGATCCACTAAAACGCCATTCGCGTTACATGACTTTCGACGCCATTGCAGGCTAAGTTAATGATTCTCCTGTGTCCACCAGAGAAATCTACGCATTTCCACTACCCTTATTATTTCCACTTACCCTTATTATTATTACTATTATTATTATTATTATTATTATCCTAAGAAAATACGCGCAGAAGGCTCTATGCACAAAGACACCACTTACCAGGGGAGTCACAGGCAAGAGTTTTACCGACACGGAAAAAAAATAAAACAAATAAAACAAACAAATCCCACCCACTTTCCGACTGGGATTGCCATACTGGCACTTGCTTGTTCCCCGCACGGAAACACTTCCTACGCAAGCTATTTTGATTTTTTTCCTCATCTGGCGGGTTAAAACTTATAGTAATTATATCGACAAAACGAGATCAAACCAAGGAAATGGGTTAAGTTTGGCATATTTCACCTCCTCTGGAAGTGGTCTCAGCTTATCATTCACATCTCTGAACTGCTGCTCGGTATCCTGACGCCAGCTTGCTACCAGTCCCGCGTTGATGTCTCGATCATCGTGCTCTGATTTCCCAAGCTGTTGAGAATTGAAATAAGCAGTGAGAATTTCAGAGCCAAATATGATCTTTTACAAGGACATAAAAACGCACCCATTCACAATTGACAAATGTTTAGTGGTCCCGTTTGGAATGCCGGTTTCCCGTTTTTTGACACCTAACTAAACTATTCGGACAGTTCATAGACTGAGTTGATAACAACGCCAGCGGCATAAGAACGAGGCATAATTTATTATGGCAGAGGACGATGACGACCACTAGGAAGATGATTATGACGTTTTGGTTGGTTTTCACGTTACGTCATCGCCGCCATGTTGGTGGACGAAAAAAAAGATCTCTCATTTGCCCCTTTTGTTCGTCCACCAGCAATTGTACATTATTACGTCATTGTTATCTGTGTCTCCAGAGACAAAGCATCTATTTTCGCCAATAAACGCACAAGGGACATACGGAAACTGCTTAAGTAGAGAAATACATGGTGACGGGGCAGAGGTTCCGCAAACAAATCAAAACAGGCTGATAACGGTGATAAAACGTGTTTGGCTTCTTTAAAAATATAAATATAAGCAAATATAAGTGCTACACGGCCAAAGTTTGCAAAAACGTAATTCTTCCCTTTACTTGTATATGTTCATTGCCGTGACTTTAACATCTTCAGGTCCCACGGCCTGCTCCCGTCTGACCTTGTAGCTCAGTCGGTAGAGCAGCGGTGATCTAACCCGAAGGTCGTGGGCTCAATTCCCACCCCGGTCAGAGCTTTTCTCTGTCCTTGTGTGGGACCATTTCCATTAGTACGGCTAACGCTCACATTGTACACATGGGGTAGAAACTTAGCACTTCACATTACACTCTAATCAGGTAAGTCTCTTTCAGCAGGGCTTGTCACCAGCATTTTTACTTAGGCCTAGCGATACAATTCCGTTATTTAGAACTAAGTTGACCAGCCACGAGATGTGGCATTCAGAAAGATGCACGAGGTAACCACTGATCGCTGTTGTCATCTTCGTTATCACAGTCATCCTTCTTAGCCATGATGTCTCGAGCAGGTCCGATCGAACATGTCCATCGGTGATAGGGGAACGGGAGGGTTTTCACAACCACAACCTCATTCACGGCTGATGACATCAGGGGAAGTTAGGAATTTCGTTTCTACTCTGTTCTCCCGTTTGGTGTCTTAAGGTGAGGTTTCTTCTGTTAAGAACTTCCACAGAAAAAAGGAGGAGATGATTTGCCCTTTTCACGACGGCTGACTGGAACTGTCGATTTACAACCGGGCGTAAACGGGTTCCGATTTTCGATATCTCAATAGTGAAATCAGAGAAGCGAGAACAGTGATAATCGTGCAATATCTTCACTGTATCTTTAGGAGTGGAATCGGCAAAACGTTTGGCGAATCGTTATTGGAATACCCCGTGAAATATTAATCAATTGAGATTGAGTGTACCCTCATCCAAGTTCGGTGCAATGATAAGACAGGAGAAGGGACTTGTCACTTAGAAAGGAAACAAAATAATAAGCAACGCAGATAGAATCATGCCATACTTACGTTTTCAAGCTTGCTTAAAGCGGCTTCTAATGCTGCTATTCTTTTGCTGAGCTTGTTCAGTCTTTTGTCCACATCAGCAAGTCCTTTAAAATCAGAATTGTTACTTTTGTCCATAAGTGACTTCAGCTCCTCCTTGGCCTGGAAAATGACAAATCAATACTCAGAAAAACAATGGTATCGTATCTTACGTGTCGATCATTCAAGTAGATGCATTGAAAAATATCAGTGAGTAAATACCGGGGAGGCGCAAATCTTAGGAATCGATAAGGTCGCATTCTAAAGGGAGAAACGATCCTCCCAGTCCTTGCACGGGAACACATGAGCCTAACAAATTGACGGCTCCCAACTAAGTGGCTTCATAGAGAGATTAAGCATGACGTTTACGGCCAACGGCAAACGGGAAACAGCAGGCTCCTGTTTATCATAAAAGCGTGAAAATTATCTCATTTTAACTTGTCTCGTTCCTTTGAGAAGTTGCTTGATATATGGAGCTAACAGGACAGAAATGAGCTAATATCAAGCAGGGTTCTTCCATCTTTGGCAAAACCCTAATTTCACTCCGACGTTTGCCGTTTGGCGTAAACGTCATGCTTAATCTCTCTAATAGCTCATTTCACCGGCATCGAGGACGTCACTGGTTCGAAACCCGGTCTATAAGTCTTAAATTGTCCAAATAAGTACGAGGGCCATTTCTCCCTTTCGCATGTAACCCGCACTTAAACATAATACGCTTATTTCATTCAAGGTCGTATTCTATTGAGATCACATATTCCAGAGGCAACTTTGATTCATGTCACGTTCGTATTGCAATACTTATTGTATTGTTTACTGTACTTTACAATGTTACTTTTCAATGGTGTAACTGTGCGTATATTTAAAAAATAAAATTATTTTTTACAAAAAGTTTTGACTGATGACCAGGGAAATTTCTAATGTTAGGTTGAAGTGGTTAAATTCTCCCATCAGAACACTTCTCCAACGGAACCGTTTCAACAGTCGTCAGCAGACGCGTTTCTGCGTAGTCTTTTACCTTCTCCACACTTTCGGAGACTTGTGAGTTGACACCTTCCAAGGCTTGCTGTAATGTACTGATTGCCATATTTAGTTTTTCCTCAAGCTGGTTGCATCTGTTGGACAATTTCTCATTTTGCGACTGTCTGTTAACGAGAGATTAAAAGGCAGAAAAACGATGAATGAACGAGTGAATACTTAAAACTAGCGGTAAAATTCGTGAAATGCACATGCCTTCAATTCCTGTTTTGTCATCGACGAGGCATTTGAAAGAAGCTGTATATTTTGGGGAGAATCGCTTTGTGCCCTTTTCCGGTATCTGTTCAGTAAAGCCTGGTTTTCACTAGCGACGCAATCACAAGCATAAACGCAAGCACGAGAGCGCTTATTACACCATAAAAACGGGCCTGACGCAAGCATAAGCACAAGCGCCGATTTCTGTCTCGGTCAATTCCGGTCCAAAAAGGCTTTTGAAGGCCAATTTTTTCTCAGAGCTGCAAAAATGTTTTCAGCTCGTTTTAATGCTAACGCGTTCCTTGACCATGTTAGGTAGAGCAGGTATATGAACTGATAGCCTATGTCCGGTGAGCCCATGAAAATGCTGGAAATCTGATATCTGTAATTCAGTTTTTAATAAAATGCAATATCAGTTTTGTGGGATATCAGTAGCCTTTCTTGATGGATAGCCTAACAGTGTAACTTCCCGGCGTGTACAGAACGGGGTGCCGGACGGTCACCCATCCAGGAATTAACCCCGTCAAATAGGACTTGACTTTCCTTCGGCAAGCCGTAACACTATCTTATGTGATCGAGGCCATGTCTGCCAGTCCAAGATGGCGTCCAAACGCTGAAATCGTCTGGCATCACGATCGATACTCGAGACCAGCGGGACTGACACGCTTAGAATACGTTCTCCTTCGTCGAACGCAATAATGAAAGAAAAAAAAAGTAACGTCGGAGTGAGTGAGTGAGTGAGTCAGTAAGTAGGTCTGTGAGGAGGTGAGGGAGTCAGTGAGTCCGTGAGGGAATGCTCTGGTGGTGTTAAGATCCAAAAATAAAATATTAATGAATATTAAGTCGTCAAATAAATGTACCGTGACGTAATCTCAGCATGTAAGACTTGTTCTATTCCTTTTCTTCCTCCCTCCATTTGCCTCTCCAGTAATGAGATGGATTCATTCAAAAGTAAAAGACTCTGATCAACCCTTGCCTGTGCCATCTGAAAGAAAAACCAACATTGCATACCTGTAGATGATGAAAACTTCTGAGTGCCCAAAACAGAATTTTTTTTAGTTTCAATTAGATAAAAGGAACACTGGACTAGAAGAAAAATGAAAAGAATTAAGTAAAAGGTAAAGAAGGGTAACTGGCAAATTTTGGCTGCGTCCTAGAAATCGCCACTTTAAATTGGCTTACTTTTAGCATTAATTTTATAGAGGAAAAAATCGATTTTTTCAAACAAATATTGAAACTCGAGGCTTTAATTGTGTAAAATGCCCCCCAAAATTTGGCGTAAGTATTTATCCACCTTTTAAAGGGTTCATTTTGTGTGCGTACTTTTCATTCTAACATTTTACCAATTCCAAGATTGCTCTAATAAGCTGTTAATTGAGCAAATTTAAAATCAAACTCAACAAAAGTTGTTCAAAAAAATATATTCATCTGTTCCTATAAATAATTAGTTTTTCCTTTTGTGTTTTAAGTAATATTCAAAGTCTTTATAAACATATCTTTCAACATTTCCAATTTCAACTTTTTGAAAATTTATATTCATACTTACCACAATTTTTTCGTTTTAGTGTTTTCTTAAAAACTCAATAAATTTATTTTTAATTTGTGAACCAAAATCACAAATATCAACATTTTCTGTTCTAATATTGAAAGATCAAATTCACTCTTTTGTGTAGTCTTTCAATGCTGAATTTTTTCCTATAATTTTTACTTCTTTTCTTCATCTTTTTCATTTCTTTCATCTTTTTAATTTTTTTTATCTTTTTCAACTAAAATAAGTCCAGCAATTTCACAATTTTATTTTATTTTTTCTTCTATTTTACCTATTGTTCATTTAATTCTTCTTTTTGCATTTCTTTTCCCAATTGTTGCAATTCCTCTTCATCTTTTTTCCTTGTTTCTTCATTTCTTTTTCTTGTTTTTTTTATTTTTGGATTCACGGCATTTTTTTATTATAGAGATTTTTTTCCTGATGTATATATACTTTTTTTGCCTGATTTTTGTATATTCTTTTTCTAACTTTCCAATTTTTTTTCCCAATGCCAATTTTTCCCCACAAAACACCTGCCTTGTGTTTATCCAATAAAATGATTACACAAATTTTTCTACAAGTTGTGGAAAAATCTGTGTAATTTTTCTTTCAGCCAGTGACACTTTTTGTATATTAAAGAACTTAAGATTACAGTCAAACCTCGATTATCCGGACCTCGATTATCCGGACCTCGATTATCCGGATTTCTCGAATATCTGGGCTTTTTATCTTGACATGAATATTTATTGGTAGCCGTATTATTTTTAAAACTACAGCGTTGAAAAGTGAAGTAAAGGAGAGTTTGTTTTGCTTTCAAGGACGCTTTCAAGAGCAAAAGCAGTGTACGCATGCGCCGTAACTAATGAAGAACTTTCAAATGAGTTCTGATTGGCTTAGGCCCGTTCCAAACACTGCTCCAGTCATGTGCCGAACCTAACTCAATAAACTTTGACTTAAGAGCGACTTTAGAGCAACGACTGATTCACACGTCATACCTTGGGTAAGGGGTATAACTTCTGGGGAATAACTTCTAAGTTATACCGAAGTTAACGTTGTTTGCCGCTCTAAACCTAACCTGCCAAAAATATTATTTCTTTTGAATTTTTTTATATTGTTTTGAATTTTATTTTTATCTTTTCTGTTTGCAATTTTTTGTTTATTTTTACTTGTTCAAAATTTTGGGGGCAAGTTCTCCCAATATGCCGTGGGGTTTTCAGTGCTTTTAGTCACACGCATGCCATTGGCACGAAACATTCAACATGTTGAATAATTTTAGGCACGAGTGAACATTTTCTCCAAGTATGTGCGAGTGAAAAGCTATCGCCTTACCATCTTACACCAAGACACATGCGTAGTGTTGGAGATAGGACGAATGATCTTTGTCCATAAGACGTAAGGTGTCCTTAATAATCGAGAGTTATGTGAGAAATCTTTCACAAACGTCTTCGTCTTCGTCGCAGTTAGTGAAGTAAAAGCAAATTTTCATCTTCTGATGAGCTGGAGTCGGGGCTTGATTATTGTTCTTTCTATACTTTATCGGCCACGTTTGACAACGATAAGCGTTTAAGCACAATACGCAGCGTCTTGATGTAAGCCTAAGGCAATAGCTTTTCACGCGCGCACACTTGGAGGAAATGTTCACTCATGCCGAAAATTATTCAACATGGAATATTCGACGCCCATAAGGCACAAAACACAGGTCACAGGTCATTGTTTTACCATTACAGATTGTATCCTAAACATTCATAAAACCTTAGGCCTAAAAACGTTTGTTTAGGACTAATTAGGCCTAAGGTTAGCTTTTATAAATGTTTAGGATACCTTCTGTATTGGTAAAACAATGACCTGTGACCTGTGTGTTGTACCTGCCGTTTAAAATGACTGCTACTGAAGGATGGCAAAAAAAAAAAAAAAAACAGCTTGAGAGTTTACCTTTTCTGACTGTCTGATGGAATGTGCTTCTTCATCAACATAAGCTTTGAGCGACTGCCAACATTTTTCCATTTCCTCTCTTACAGATGTCTCAAATACCAGTCTTGTTGCTTGCTCCTCTTGCAACCTCTGAAAGGAAATGAAAGGAACTTTATTTAAGTGTCTAGTCTTCTAGCGCAGGAGCACTAATTGGGAACACTGTACACTGAAATCAATAAATTAATGCAAGTAAAATCAAATATTGGTTTTTGAGGAGAGGAGAAAACCGGAGTACCCAAAGAAAAAACCTCTCGGAGCAGAGTAGAAAACCAACAAACAAACTTATGTTATTTGAAAATTATATTCAAATAACATAAGGAATGAGACTATGATAAACATACTGATAAACTCTTGGTCCGACTTGATTGTAACTTTGCAGGACACAGAGACTGATGTGAATTGATATCAATATTTATTGCATGAACAGAAGGGTATGCACCACATAGACTTAGTTAGGGTGTACTGGACAAGTATGCGTCTTGTATATCAGATAAGAACTCTTTGTTGTTCCCTCCTCGTAAGGGGAAGTGTTGTGTTATTGGACCTTTGTAAGTCGCCCATCACTACATAATATTGAGTGTTTATAATAGGACTGGCAAAGAAGAGTAAACATGAGTTTCTATGAGATTTCATTATCAATCTTTTTTGATATATGAAAACACCTCAAGCCCAGTCAGCCCTGGGGATGTACCCTGAAGGAATGAGAATATGGAGAAATATAAAAGTACTCATTTTTTACTGTCTAATGAACTCTAGAGCAAACTTAAGGCTTATGAATTAAAATTAATTGCCGATAACTTGAGAGTAAGTCTGTAGAATGTAGTACAATGAGCTAAGTTGAGAGCTACAATCACATTTTACTGGAACACAGTAGTATGCAAGCAAATGGGGAACAACAGCAATAACACGAATGTCTTACTGCAGAATATACTGACTATACTCCTCTAGCATTAACGTATCTGAAATACTTTCCAGGGTTTGTGTTGGAGGTCATGTTCAAGACAACTACCAAGATGAAGAATCTCCATTGCCAGCCATTCAACTATGCTATCTTGTAAATTTATTACTATTCTTACCTTCTCTAACAACACAAATTTAGCTTGAGCATCCTCTCTGAGTCGAATATCTTTCTGTAACATCTTTTTGTTTTGCTCTTCATTAATTTCTGCCAGTTTAATGGAAATCATATTTCTTTCATTTTCCAGAAGGTTTTCTCTCTCCTTGGAGTTCATGGTAGTAGCATGCATTTCTTCCTCCCTCTTGAGGTTGCTTTCCTGTACAACTGCTTTCAACTTCTCAAGACTAATAGAACAAAATTAATATTAATCCAGCGGACAAGTCAGACCAGTTTTGTCTCACTTCATTTGATGACCTCTTGCTCTCTGTCAAGTTTAACAAGATATTTAATTATTTTTGTCCCCTCAAAGCCGTGCAACCCAAGAGGATCTCCTTACTTGTAATTTGAACACAGTCAGAGTAATAAACTTAATTTAACACAATTTTTGTCAGCTCCTTTATCTTGTAGACCCCTTGTATATTGTTTGCAATAATTAGGTTCAAATTATTTTTTCTGTTCTTTATTGGGTCAAATCCTCATATACGCCTAGTATCTGACCAGCAAATTATTGGTGAATCCATGACCAGTTGCATGATATCAAAATTACAGCTCTAGTGAGGCCCAAAATGTCTTAAAAGTCAGAGTTACTGAGGTTTGACGGAATTCGGCATGGGATTGTAAAAGTGGCGAAAAAATGGTAAACCCATTATGTGGGAGTCACACAAAATTCCTTTTGCTAATGGACTGACCTAATATACACCTCTTACGCATAGTGTATGAGCCAACTAAATCGAAAATTGAGGCTATAAGGATTAGATATATTTGTCAACTAACTTGAGTTGGTTTTGCTGGTTTGCAGTCCTCCTCTCGTTCTCCTCTGTTTCAATACGTCTTCTGAGTTCTAAAGTTATCTCTTTCACATCAGCTAATCTGCAAACAGAAGTAGAGTTCTTTAAACTTCATCCAAAACAACTCATTAATAATTCATGGTCAAAACAGTCTATCAGATCACTGAAAAAACGTCAAATATATGAACTTTAGAAACTGATAATTAAACATTCCTCAGTAGAATTCTTTATACAGACTAATAAGGGTTAGCTTGTTTTCTTTCATCATAATAGACCTCTTTCATAATGGCAGCCAAATATAATATTGTTTTTTTTTAAATGCCAATAAGCCTTTCTAGCCTCGCTACAGCAAGCAAATTTCAAAAGAATTTTTGTGTCAAAATGAGGGCAGTAGGTCTAATTAACATATTTACAAAAGAATGCAAACATGGTCGCCATTTATGAAAGTGGTCTATGGTCTATGTAAGGGACGCTTTTGGAGAATGTTTTTGAAGCCATTCAAAAAAACTCACAGGTCATGTTTTATCGGGTTCTAATTGGTTTAAAACCCAATAAAACAATCCTGCTCTTGTATTAAACAGTAAGTAAACAATAATTTATTGGTTTGTACAATAAGCCTGAAAGCCCATTTCTACCTGGCCTCAACGGCATTCTTGAACTGAAACATGCTGGCTTCTTTTGAGTCTTGATCATCACGATGCTTATTTAAGGAAGACAACTGAAACATGAATATAACCACCATTGACAAAAGTACCTTATCATGTACAAGAAAGGACGCAAGCCAAAACATACAAGCAAATTCTAGGCAGGAAAAGGGCTAATTACTTTCTGAGCTGGTGCAACTTAATTAGTGAAAGAGAAAAAAAATTCTCCTTCAGATTTCATTATGTTACCCTCATTTTCTGTAAGTGCAGAATGTTTGTTTGTTGTGCTTTTTATTTCTAAGAATTCGACCATTATTTCAAGACTAAAAACAAAACTATTATTTTCCATTGCACTCTACATATATGGACATAATAACGACCTTTACATCGGAGGAGCAGGGGCCCGTTTCTCGAAAGTCCCGAAAACTTTTCGGGCCCGAAAAACCATCTGCGAAATTGCCAACCGCTTGTTTTGGAGACCCGATCTTTTAACATGTTTTCAAGGTAACAAAAAAAAAATTAACTATGAGGTTTGACGAATTAAATTCTCTCCGTTCTTGAGATACAAAGGAAATTGTGGCACCCGAAAATGGCCCCCAGGACGGCAACGAGTACAAGTTTTCTGTCCTGAGCATGCGCATAAGGCTTGGACGACATTTTTCTAAGTGCGCGTCATGCTCAAAACGGAAACTCGGGTTGTTTACCATTTACCAAAAAAATCCGGAAATTTCGCTTGTAATGTAAATGGTAAGCCTATTTTGGTCTTCCCAAACAGAAAATTTCCGGAGAAAACGGGATTTCTCGAAAGGTATTCCAAAATTCCCAAAAGAATTTCCAAACGGAAAACGTGTTTACCATTTGCATTCCTCCATTATTTTGCTTCCCTCCAGACTCTCGGTAAACCTGAACGAATTTTGCAAATGGTACACGCCTATCCCACCTAAATTTCCCATTCGGGAGTTTTTTGCTTACCATTTGAACAAATCTAGTACCATCCTGTTTCTGCTTGTATAAATGGTAAACAACCTCGTTCTCGTAGTTGTCCTCGTACTCCGATCTAAAGGTCCCTAATGGCAGTGCTGAGTTCATTTCAACGGGCACCTAAACTGTCATGCTTTCTGCCAAAACATTTGGATAACATTTATTGCTAGATGGCTCACCTCAAGAGGCCCTGCTTATATGTACATTGTACATTGGATCACTGTTTTGAGTAAATTAATACCATTAGCCATTAAACCTTGACCGGAATAGTCTGCAAGTCATTGCCTCCTTGAGTTTCCTGTATCTCTTTTTTTTAACAGAGCAAACATTTCTATGACTTCTGATTTACGTTAATTTCAAATATGTATAGTAATTATATATTTAAGAAGGCTAACGTGCGAATGCTATATGACTCCTGAAAAAAGTAGGAGTAGAAATCAATGACCTTGTTCAGATCTACTGTTTGCTTATAAGATCAGTCTTGGAATATGCTTCGCCTTGAAGTGTGTTCTGACTTGCCAGGCTATCTGGAGTGCCTGTCTGTTTGCAAGGAACAGGCCTGCATTAACTTTGTCCACAAAGCAATGGAAATGCTTCCACTATAGCAATTGTACTCAACTAGGTGTGAGCTGAAATATACGCATGTTTCACAGAAAGGCCAGAATAAACTTATTTGGGGGTGACTCTATCCAAGAATTTTGTAATTATGCTACAAGACAAATGTAGGTATGTAACCATCTGCACTTACAGCTGTGCCAGTATCACTCTCAATCTTCTTTATTCTCTGTCTAATTTCCTGTACCACAGTCCCAAACTGAACCACTTGTACTTCATGTTTACTTTTCATTGTTCTGACATCATCTGTCAAAGCTCTCATATTTTTTTGAAGCTGCTCATAATTTTCCCTTGTGTCCTCTAAATCATCTTTCAAACGCTCAACATGAACTGTTATCTGCTCTCGTCTGCTCAACAACTGCTGTTGATTTCCCATTAGAGCTTGTTCCACTTCTTTGGTGTGGTTAACTAAGGACCCCACAGTACTGTGTTCAGATTCAATTTTCCCTTCAGCATGTGCCATACGCATCATCATTTGAGTGTATAAATTATTCGTTGCTTGAATTTTTTTGGCAAGTATAAGTCTTTCTTCTCTTTCCTCTCTCAAAGTGTCTTCGTTGCGTCGTATACTCCCTTTAAGCTCTCCCTGTAATCGGACAAGTTCCTCTAAAAGTGCTTTATTTGACTGTTCACCTAAATTTACTCTTCCCTCAAGATGTCTTAAACAACCTCCCTCTTGGATTGGGCTGTTTCGGCGGCCCACCTTCTCTGAAGAACCAGCTATCGCTGGTAATGGATAGCTTTCTGGTCCTCCCGTTTCCCTGTTTGAAAAATATTCCAAGAAATATTTTAAAAATTAACATAGTTCGCAATGGTATTGTTATAAACTGATATGACGATACACATGTTCAGATTGGCATAAGTCATTTTGCTTTGTTTTTCGATTTTTCTCAATATTTGGACAAAACTTTATTTTTGATAGGAAAATCATTACAAATCCATTTGCCATCTTGTCCCTCTTATCACCAAGGCTCCCAACCCCCGTCCTACCACCCACATATCTGATTTGGTATCATGTGAAATATTAAAGAGATCATAACATAGAGGGCAAAATTACTAAAATTTAGTTATTTTGCCATCAATGTTATGAGCTCTTAAATATTTCAAATGATACCACATGCTGATTGACTGAGACAGAGGGCATTCTTCATTCATTTTGGTAATTGCCCCAGGCAAAATTACTTTCATAAACTTACGGGCTGGTTTCATTGCTGGTGGTGTATCGGTTTTTAGCGTAAAATGTACCGAGGAATTCACTAGTCAGGTAATGAATTTTTATATAGAAGAAAGCAAAGAAAACGAAGTAGTTATTTAATAAAACAGCAACCGGAAAGATCAAAACGCGAACTATTCGACACCTTGTATTTCCACTAACACTACAGGCAGTAAGAATAAATAACCGAGGAGCTTGGCTAAATCTGTACATTGTGTTGTTTTCCCAGTATACATTCTGTAACATTTATGTAGTGCCGAGCTCAGATCAATGGGATACATCGAGCCTCTTTCAATTCCGCAACTAGGGGTACCCCTTTCAAAACAAGCCAACCTTACGTCGTGCTTTGTCTAGCACGGTTTAAGACATAATTCACTCATGAAGGCTCACTCGCATAAAATCCCAACTAATCGTCCGCCATGTTGGTTTGTAATGAAAGGGTGAGAAGGGGGGGGGGGGGGGCAGTGATTGGCGCTTTTGCCAAGGGTGCCTGTCCCCACTTTAATACATGTAAAAAAACAAAAAGCTACGCCCTTGCCATAAAATACTTTCATCAATAGTTTGTCGGTAAAGTCACCCAGTTACCATCAATTATTTAGTGCCAAAAACACTCTCTGTTCTAAAAGAATAAAAGGAAATGAATGATGCTAAATCTGCAATGGTTGCCATGCAGCAGTATGAAGGGACAAAGTGCCTGCTGATTTTTCAAGGAGCAACTGCACTTTACATCTGCAAATGGTTTTCTCGGATGAGGGATCCGTCGCACAACTCTTTTGTCCATGAAATGTTTGGGTCGTTAAACACCGTGACTAGGTAATTCGCAACTCGGAGTTCCCAGTGTCTTGGCGTAAAAACAATGAGTTTTCAGGGGTTTTCAGGGGTTTTGCAGTTTATACTCTGCAACTTTCCGTGCCCTTTTTTCGTATTCCAACGTCCTTTGTGTTGCGTGACATTAGCTCTAAAACGCATCAAGGGTCCGTTTTCTCCGGTACAAATCGAGCGAATGTGAATCCCTTTTTCCAGAGAACACGCAAAATAAAAGCCAGCTAGATCGGGAGCTCTGAAGATTCATCAGCAGTAACTTTAAGGTGTTAGTTTGGATCAGTTTGTGAAACACGTCTTTTAAAGCTGACAATGATATATCGACAATAAAATTAACGGTAATTGAAATGATAATATTTATTTACTAAGGTCTCCTTTATTGACTTTTTAGAACTTCGTTAAAAACAAGATGCGAGATTCTAAAAATAAAGCCTAGATATCAAATAAGAATATCTCAAGTTATATGTCGTTTCAAAATCTCCTTCATAATTCATGAATCGCGAATAGCCTATCAAAACACCGATTAAATGTCATGAGCATGAGTTTTATATCCTGATGAAACACTCCTGCCTTATTAGTATTAGTATTAGTATTCTTTATATAAAGAATACTAATACTAATAAGGCATAGCTTGTTTTTCTGATACCAGTATGCTAATACTCTCCTCTCACAATTCGAACCATTGTTCTGATTCCAGAGGGAAACGCTTTTTGTGGAATGTTTTTGAAGTCGTTTCAAAAAACTCGCAGCAAGTGTTTTATCGGGTCTTATAACATTAGCATACTGCTACGCCTCGTGTTTTAAAAAACCCAATTCTCTATTTTCGAATTCCCCATAATACACTTTGTTTGCCCCCCAAATTTTGCATAAACTATTGTTTTCAAATGCTCTTGGGGACACTGCATATTCCCAAGAACATTTGAAAACAATGGTTTATGAAAAATTTGGGGGGCAAACAAAGTGTATCATGGGGAATTCGAAAATAGAGAATAAAACACTGTCACGCTGTCAATAAAACACTGTCACGCCAATAAAACATTGTTACGCTGTCACAAGAGACAAGTACCCGCACGTACACTTGTCGCAAAGAGACAAGTTTTATTGGTCTGTCCTCTGTGATGTATCATGGTTGGGAGGGTAAATGCTCGGAGAAATTAGCTACACCAAGCTACTCTAAAAATCCGAGGGTAAATAAAGATATATGATATATATGATATGATACACTGCTGCTCGTTTTTAGTATCGATTTTTAGTAAGCCTTGAACGCACGAAGATTGTCAACGTCTCTGATACTTGCAGGTGATACGACCCGCCACAGAAAATTTTCACCGAATGTTTGCGAGCAAAGGGAAGGAAAAAGTTTCTAGTTCCTCGTAGCGTTGTCTAGCGTTGTAAAAAATTCGATTTTTTAACAACGCTTCAATGTTCTGAATTTCAGAGAAACCAAAACATGTAAAACCAAGAGATGGAGTTTTGTTTAGCGGCTATGCGATCCTCCCAGATCAAAACATTAACACCTCCTATACTGGAAGTGCGAGCTATACATTAAGTAAAAAGAAAATAATAATGCAAGGCTGGTTTGTACGGTTGTGAGGATATTTATATTTTTTACTTTTCACAATATTTCATCAGGCACGCCTTAACTTCTTCAAGGAGGTAATTGAATTGATTAAGTGAATGCAAGTTGAAGAAGGAAATAAAAAGATGTGATAAGCAACGGTTTTGTCTTTGGTTTCAATTGGTTCTGGAACCGCCTTTGGGATGTAGCTCAAGGCCCTATGCGTACTTGAAACCTTTTGAGCTAATTTTTCTGTAGGCTTGGTCCAATTGTTAGTGAATCGTGCTCGAAATAATATGTAAAAGGCCAGTTCGGCCTTAACTCGGGTTTCTTCATTACAGCTATACTAACAGATTCGCGGTTTTTGGAAGAGGTTTAATTCTTTAATATAAGTTTCATGCGTTGTAGTGATGTTTATGTATTCTATTCAAGGTTTTGAACTATGTATAGCTGTGGTACTATAAATTGATTGGAAGGGCACTACACCTTCATTTGAATGAAATACTACTGTCATGATTAAATTGAAGATCTATATTCAGGTTGTGATCAAGCACTCTACGTAATCATTGATAGCTGATCTTGATAGTAGTATATTCTTTGTGTTTGGAGAGGGTAACACAAAATTCAGTTTCGTTCGGTTCGATTTTATGAGGTTTTTCACCAACCAAGACCTTCCCCTTAGCTTAATTTGGAATATAAATAGGAAATTATAGTTGATCTAGAGTCCAATGAAACGATGAATCATTGCTATAAATTGAAGACTAGGCGATCCGGACGTTGTAAGCAGGGTGAAGAATATATTGGAGTAGGATAGGATAACGTCCGTCAAATCAGTAGAGATGCGTCACACTGATGATAAGACGCAATTTCTTTTGGAAGCTTTTGGAAGCCCCGGACCGAATCCGAATTGAATGTCCTAACAACATCTTAAACTTAAATGAATAACACTACTGAGTAAAAATAATCGTGATAGAATAGAAGCTGAAAAGCGTGCAAACGAAAAATACACAGAGCTAAATTGGACCCAGAAATTGGGCGCCTGTCATCAAGGCGCAAGTGAAACACAGAAATCCCAGAATTGCTGATACAAACTACGATTTTTTTTAACGCCAGAACGGAACCGACAATGGATCACTCGTTAATTCAGCGTGCAATTCAGCTCGGAGCTTTCAAATAATCATCGGAAGATGAAGCTAGAAAATATTAAAATTGGAATTTTCGAGAACATTAATATCAAATTGATATTCCTCGATCACCGTTGATAACTTTCTGGCCAAACCTTGGCCCTAATTAATGAAGTCCAAAATCATGCTCAGCAAGCTATATATTGCTCTCGTAACAAATAATCGTTACCACATCGATATCGACGTGTTAAGATCCCTTCACACCAGTTTAAATTGTATTTCGGGCACAAGTTAATTCGTTTTAAAACTATCTTTTTCTAAGACAGAAGCTACAATCTCAGACAAAAATAAAGGGGACACTTCACGCTGCGTAGCAGATTACCCCTTCCCCCTATTCAATGTTGCAAAGAGAACGGCGTTTTTCCAGGAGCCCGACAGTTTTTACGCCATCAACATTGTCACGGGGGAGGGGGGTTCAAACATGCTTTGGTGTCACGATCTTTTTGACCGGGATTGTGTTGATTACAGATCTGTAGAAAGTTCTAAAGAGATCTCGTTGCGGTTTGGGTGTAATGATATGGATGTGCCACGTTTGTCCTCGCGTCATTTGGGTGAGTGCTCCTATGCTTTGGATGAGGACGATGTGTCTAATTGTTGCCGAATATGTTCTGGAACATGTTTTCTGTGTAGTTGCAGATGTATTTAGGGAGAGATTGCAACTGCACGATACAGGACTTAGCTGAAAGGCGATAAAAATGGTTTCTCGGCGGTGGATTGATAATAACACACGTGCTCGTGTGTATCATTTGAGCCAAGTTAAGGGAATGTCAATTCGAAAAACGGCACTTCATTGTAATGTTTCACGTGGAGTTGTTTGGAGAATAATCCAGCGACAGCGCGAGAAAAAATCCTGAACCGCTGTAAAAGCAAGACTTCAACTTTACAACGCGGACGTCCGAGAAAACTGACAGGTAGACAGGGGCGTTTACTTCTGAGATGCTTGGCCAAATTGCGCGATGAAGATGGCAAGCGATTAGATGCTGTCATTACGAGTCGTGGCCGTCGTATACGATATTAACAAACGATTTCTGTAGAACCAAGAACTATCTTTTGATTATTTCAAAGTTTCTAGAGAGAGAAGCCGTATCACTGCAATATCAGGGCATATAACAGAGTACATTGGGATAAACTATGGTGACTGAACAGAGTTCTCTGTACTGTAATTTGTACTAGTCACTTCAATGGAAATTCACCCGCTAAGCTACAATATATGTTTTGTTACAAAGTTATAGTCTGTTTACAACAACGTTTATAATCATAAGCAACTCAAACATCCATATTTTTTGTCCTGTGTTCTTTAGTGTACGCGCCGTAACAGTGGGACCAAACAGGCGACTTATCATAAATCCGAATACGGTTAACCACCTACGATTAACCATTTGCATTCGTAATTTCCCGACAAGCCGAATTGTTGTACTGTCGTTTATGCCATTAAACAAAAATTGTCAACACAAAGTTTCAGTTCACTGCACTTTTGTGCGTATTTCTCCCGTTTCAGTGAAATGGTGAGTCTTGCAATTGGTTAACCGTGCTTTAGCATAATTAATCAGCTATGAAGTGCGGATTATTTATAATGACGGTTAACAACTTTGGCTGTTTGCAACATGAAGAGTTTTCAGGGTTGTACAGTTTTCAACTGAATAAACGATTTTACCTATCATGTAAAATAGCATCACAAGTAAACCGATCACTCTAAACCTCCTGCTCTTCAGTACTGGCGCTATGAAATGGTTAATCGTTCGTCTATCAAATGGTTAATCGTTCCTTTCTTCCTATATGTTGTTAATCGTTCGTCTACTTGGCACTTGTTTACCGTAGTTGCAAGTTTCGGAAGCAAACTTCATTTCATAGTGCCTTCACTGTTTACTAAAATCTGCCCTTTTTAAAGAAGGCCCGAGTATAAATTCCGCGAAACGTCACGAGGTACACACTTCTCAATTGCCTTCCACCAAGAACACCGCTGCCCTCCATAGATTATATCTCAGTGCCCAAAATGTACCCATTTCGGCACAAGAAGTATCACAACACCGTTACATTTTCAACTGTCTGAACAGAAATGATCTTTTAGTGTTCATCTAAGAACGAGTTAGGAAGTCTCCACCTCGCACACAATTAACAACAACGTTTACAAGAATTGACAACTGTAAATAAATTCTCTTAACCTAATTAAAAGTGAGACCTCCTTGACGAGAAATTATTTCCCTCAAGTTGTTCATTTATTTGAACTACTGGCCTCTCCATACTCGTTTAATATATCTAGCAAAATTCAATCATTTCCATAATATGCATACTCCCCACTTCTACAGACACTTCACATAAATAGCTCCCATGACCTTTTCATTCACTAACTAACTCGCCTGACACGCATCTACACAATCTCAGACAAAAATAAAGGGGACACTTCACGCTGCGTAGCAGATTACCCCTTCCCCCTATTCAATGTTGCAAAGAGAACGGCGTTTTTCCAGGAGCCCGACAGTTTTTACGCCATCAACATTGTCACGGGGGAGGGGGGTTCAAACATGCTTTGGTGTCACGATCTTTTTGACCGGGATTGTGTTGATTACAGATCTGTAGAAAGTTCTAAAGAGATCTCGTTGCGGTTTGGGTGTAATGATATGGATGTGCCACGTTTGTCCTCGCGTCATTTGGGTGAGTGCTCCTATGCTTTGGATGAGGACGATGTGTCTAATTGTTGCCGAATATGTTCTGGAACATGTTTTCTGTGTAGTTGCAGATGTATTTAGGGAGAGATTGCAACTGCACGATACAGGACTTAGCTGAAAGGCGATAAAAATGGTTTCTCGGCGGTGGATTGATAATAACACACGTGCTCGTGTGTATCATTTGAGCCAAGTTAAGGGAATGTCAATTCGAAAAACGGCACTTCATTGTAATGTTTCACGTGGAGTTGTTTGGAGAATAATCCAGCGACAGCGCGAGAAAAAATCCTGAACCGCTGTAAAAGCAAGACTTCAACTTTACAACGCGGACGTCCGAGAAAACTGACAGGTAGACAGGGGCGTTTACTTCTGAGATGCTTGGCCAAATTGCGCGATGAAGATGGCAAGCGATTAGATGCTGTCATTACGAGTCGTGGCCGTCGTATACGATATTAACAAACGATTTCTGTAGAACCAAGAACTATCTTTTGATTATTTCAAAGTTTCTAGAGAGAGAAGCCGTATCACTGCAATATCAGGGCATATAACAGAGTACATTGGGATAAACTATGGTGACTGAACAGAGTTCTCTGTACTGTAATTTGTACTAGTCACTTCAATGGAAATTCACCCGCTAAGCTACAATATATGTTTTGTTACAAAGTTATAGTCTGTTTACAACAACGTTTATAATCATAAGCAACTCAAACATCCATATTTTTGTCCTGTGTTCTTTAGTGTACGCGCCGTAACAGTGGGACCAAACAGGCGACTTATCATAAATCCGAATACGGTTAACCACCTACGATTAACCATTTGCATTCGTAATTTCCCGACAAGCCGAATTGTTGTACTGTCGTTTATGCCATTAAACAAAAATTGTCAACACAAAGTTTCAGTTCACTGCACTTTTGTGCGTATTTCTCCCGTTTCAGTGAAATGGTGAGTCTTGCAATTGGTTAACCGTGCTTTAGCATAATTAATCAGCTATGAATTGCGGATTATTTATAATGACGGTTAACCACTTTGGCTGTTTGCAACATGAAGAGTTTTCAGGGTTGTACAGTTTTCAACTGAATAAACGATTTTACCTATCATGTAAAATAGCATCACAAGTAAACCGATCACTCTAAACCTCCTGCTCTTCAGTACTGGCGCTATGAAATGGTTAATCGTTCGTCTATCAAATGGTTAATCGTTCCTTTCTTCCTATATGTTGTTAATCGTTCGTCTACTTGGCACTTGTTTACCGTAGTTGCAAGTTTCGGAAGCAAACTTCATTTCATAGTGCCTTCACTGTTTACTAAAATCTGCCCTTTTTAAAGAAGGCCCGAGTATAAATTCCGCGAAACGTCACGAGGTACACACTTCTCAATTGCCTTCCACCAAGAACACCGCTGCCCTCCATAGATTATATCTCAGTGCCCAAAATGTACCCATTTCGCCACAAGAAGTATCACAACACCGTTACATTTTCAACTGTCTGAACAGAAATGATCTTTTAGTGTTCATCTAAGAACGAGTTAGGAAGTCTCCACCTCGCACACAATTAACAACAACGTTTACAAGAATTGACAACTGTAAATAAATTCTCTTAACCTAATTAAAAGTGAGACCTCCTTGACGAGAAATTATTTCCCTCAAGTTGTTCATTTATTTGAACTACTGGCCTCTCCATACTCGTTTAATATATCTAGCAAAATTCAATCATTTCCATAATATGCATACTCCCCACTTCTACAGACACTTCACATAAATAGCTCCCATGACCTTTTCATTCAATTACTAACTACAGCTCGCGTGACACGCATCTACACAATCTCAGACAAAAATAAAGGGGACACTTCACGCTGCGTAGCAGATTACCCCTTCCCCCTATTCAATGTTGCAAAGAGAACGGCGTTTTTCCAGGAGCCCGACAGTTTTTACGCCATCAACATTGTCACGGGGGAGGGGGGTTCAAACATGCTTTGGTGTCACGATCTTTTTGACCGGGATTGTGTTGATTACAGATCTGTAGAAAGTTCTAAAGAGATCTCGTTGCGGTTTGGGTGTAATGATATGGATGTGCCACGTTTGTCCTCGCGTCATTTGGGTGAGTGCTCCTATGCTTTGGATGAGGACGATGTGTCTAATTGTTGCCGAATATGTTCTGGAACATGTTTTCTGTGTAGTTGCAGATGTATTTAGGGAGAGATTGCAACTGCACGATACAGGACTTAGCTGAAAGGCGATAAAAATGGTTTCTCGGCGGTGGATTGATAATAACACACGTGCTCGTGTGTATCATTTGAGCCAAGTTAAGGGAATGTCAATTCGAAAAACGGCACTTCATTGTAATGTTTCACGTGGAGTTGTTTGGAGAATAATCCAGCGACAGCGCGAGAAAAAATCCTGAACCGCTGTAAAAGCAAGACTTCAACTTTACAACGCGGACGTCCGAGAAAACTGACAGGTAGACAGGGGCGTTTACTTCTGAGATGCTTGGCCAAATTGCGCGATGAAGATGGCAAGCGATTAGATGCTGTCATTACGAGTCGTGGCCGTCGTATACGATATTAACAAACGATTTCTGTAGAACCAAGAACTATCTTTTGATTATTTCAAAGTTTCTAGAGAGAGAAGCCGTATCACTGCAATATCAGGGCATATAACAGAGTACATTGGGATAAACTATGGTGACTGAACAGAGTTCTCTGTACTGTAATTTGTACTAGTCACTTCAATGGAAATTCACCCGCTAAGCTACAATATATGTTTTGTTACAAAGTTATAGTCTGTTTACAACAACGTTTATAATCATAAGCAACTCAAACATCCATATTTTTTGTCCTGTGTTCTTTAGTGTACGCGCCGTAACAGTGGGACCAAACAGGCGACTTATCATAAATCCGAATACGGTTAACCACCTACGATTAACCATTTGCATTCGTAATTTCCCGACAAGCCGAATTGTTGTACTGTCGTTTATGCCATTAAACAAAAATTGTCAACACAAAGTTTCAGTTCACTGCACTTTTGTGCGTATTTCTCCCGTTTCAGTGAAATGGTGAGTCTTGCAATTGGTTAACCGTGCTTTAGCATAATTAATCAGCTATGAATTGCGGATTATTTATAATGACGGTTAACCACTTTGGCTGTTTGCAACATGAAGAGTTTTCAGGGTTGTACAGTTTTCAACTGAATAAACGATTTTACCTATCATGTAAAATAGCATCACAAGTAAACCGATCACTCTAAACCTCCTGCTCTTCAGTACTGGCGCTATGAAATGGTTAATCGTTCGTCTATCAAATGGTTAATCGTTCCTTTCTTCCTATATGTTGTTAATCGTTCGTCTACTTGGCACTTGTTTACCGTAGTTGCAAGTTTCGGAAGCAAACTTCATTTCATAGTGCCTTCACTGTTTACTAAAATCTGCCCTTTTTAAAGAAGGCCCGAGTATAAATTCCGCGAAACGTCACGAGGTACACACTTCTCAATTGCCTTCCACCAAGAACACCGCTGCCCTCCATAGATTATATCTCAGTGCCCAAAATGTACCCATTTCGACACAAGAAGTATCACAACACCGTTACATTTTCAACTGTCTGAACAGAAATGATCTTTTAGTGTTCATCTAAGAACGAGTTAGGAAGTCTCCACCTCGCACACAATTAACAACAACGTTTACAAGAATTGACAACTGTAAATAAATTCTCTTAACCTAATTAAAAGTGAGACCTCCTTGACGAGAAATTATTTCCCTCAAGTTGTTCATTTATTTGAACTACTGGCCTCTCCATACTCGTTTAATATATCTAGCAAAATTCAATCATTTCCATAATATGCATACTCCCCACTTCTACAGACACTTCACATAAATAGCTCCCATGACCTTTTCATTCAATTACTAACTACAGCTCGCGTGACACGCATCTACACAATCTCAGACAAAAATAAAGGGGACACTTCACGCTGCGTAGCAGATTACCCCTTCCCCCTATTCAATGTTGCAAAGAGAACGGCGTTTTTCCAGGAGCCCGACAGTTTTTACGCCATCAACATTGTCACGGGGGAGGGGGGTTCAAACATGCTTTGGTGTCACGATCTTTTTGACCGGGATTGTGTTGATTACAGATCTGTAGAAAGTTCTAAAGAGATCTCGTTGCGGTTTGGGTGTAATGATATGGATGTGCCACGTTTGTCCTCGCGTCATTTGGGTGAGTGCTCCTATGCTTTGGATGAGGACGATGTGTCTAATTGTTGCCGAATATGTTCTGGAAGATGTTTTCTGTGTAGTTGCAGATGTATTTAGGGAGAGATTGCAACTGCACGATACAGGACTTAGCTGAAAGGGGATTAAAATGGTTTCTCGGCGGTGGATTGATAATAACACACGTGCTCGTGTGTATTATTTGAGCCAAGTTAAGGGAATGTCAATTCGAAAAACGGCACTACATTGTAATGTTTCACGTGGAGTTGTTTGGAGAATAATCCAGCGACAGCGCGAGAAAGAATCCTGAACCGCTGTAAAAGCAAGACTTCAACTTTACAACGCGGACGTCCGAGAAAACTGACAGGTAGACAGGGGCGTTTACTTCTGAGATGCTTGGCCAAATTGCGCGATGAAGATGGCAAGCGATTAGATGCTGTCATTACGAGTCGTGGCCGTCGTATACGATATTAACAAACGATTTCTGTAGAACCAAGAACTATCTTTTGATTATTTCAAAGTTTCTAGAGAGAGAAGCCGTATCACTGCAATATCAGGGCATATAACAGAGTACATTGGGATAAACTATGGTGACTGAACAGAGTTCTCTGTACTGTAATTTGTACTAGTCACTTCAATGGAAATTCACCCGCTAAGCTACAATATATGTTTTGTTACAAAGTTATAGTCTGTTTACAACAACGTTTATAATCATAAGCAACTCAAACATCCATATTTTTTGTCCTGTGTTCTTTAGTGTACGCGCCGTAACAGTGGGACCAAACAGGCGACTTATCATAAATCCGAATACGGTTAACCACCTACGATTAACCATTTGCATTCGTAATTTCCCGACAAGCCGAATTGTTGTACTGTCGTTTATGCCATTAAACAAAAATTGTCAACACAAAGTTTCAGTTCACTGCACTTTTGTGCGTATTTCTCCCGTTTCAGTGAAATGGTGAGTCTTGCAATTGGTTAACCGTGCTTTAGCATAATTAATCAGCTATGAAGTGCGGATTATTTATAATGACGGTTAACAACTTTGGCTGTTTGCAACATGAAGAGTTTTCAGGGTTGTACAGTTTTCAACTGAATAAACGATTTTACCTATCATGTAAAATAGCATCACAAGTAAACCGATCACTCTAAACCTCCTGCTCTTCAGTACTGGCGCTATGAAATGGTTAATCGTTCGTCTATCAAATGGTTAATCGTTCCTTTCTTCCTATATGTTGTTAATCGTTCGTCTACTTGGCACTTGTTTACCGTAGTTGCAAGTTTCGGAAGCAAACTTCATTTCATAGTGCCTTCACTGTTTACTAAAATCTGCCCTTTTTAAAGAAGGCCCGAGTATAAATTCCGCGAAACGTCACGAGGTACACACTTCTCAATTGCCTTCCACCAAGAACACCGCTGCCCTCCATAGATTATATCTCAGTGCCCAAAATGTACCCATTTCGACACAAGAAGTATCACAACACCGTTACATTTTCAACTGTCTGAACAGAAATGATCTTTTAGTGTTCATCTAAGAACGAGTTAGGAAGTCTCCACCTCGCACACAATTAACAACAACGTTTACAAGAATTGACAACTGTAAATAAATTCTCTTAACCTAATTAAAAGTGAGACCTCCTCGACGAGAAATTATTTCCCTCAAGTTGTTCATTTATTTGAACTACTGGCCTCTCCATACTCGTTAAATATATCTAGCAAAATTCAAACATTTCCCTAATATGCCAACTCCCCACTTCTACAGACACTTCACATAAATAGCTCCCATGACCTTTTCATTCAATTACTAACTACAGCTCGCCTGACACGCATCTACACAATCTCAGACAAAAATAAAGGGGACACTTCACGCTGCGTAGCAGATTACCCCTTCCCCCTATTCAATGTTGCAAAGAGAACGGCGTTTTTCCAGGAGCCCGACAGTTTTTACGCCATCAACATTGTCACGGGGGAGGGGGGTTCAAACATGCTTTGGTGTCACGATCTTTTTGACCGGGATTGTGTTGATTACAGATCTGTAGAAAGTTCTAAAGAGATCTCGTTGCGGTTTGGGTGTAATGATATGGATGTGCCACGTTTGTCCTCGCGTCATTTGGGTGAGTGCTCCTATGCTTTGGATGAGGACGATGTGTCTAATTGTTGCCGAATATGTTCTGGAACATGTTTTCTGTGTAGTTGCAGATGTATTTAGGGAGAGATTGCAACTGCACGATACAGGACTTAGCTGAAAGGCGATAAAAATGGTTTCTCGGCGGTGGATTGATAATAACACACGTGCTCGTGTGTATCATTTGAGCCAAGTTAAGGGAATGTCAATTCGAAAAACGGCACTTCATTGTAATGTTTCACGTGGAGTTGTTTGGAGAATAATCCAGCGACAGCGCGAGAAAAAATCCTGAACCGCTGTAAAAGCAAGACTTCAACTTTACAACGCGGACGTCCGAGAAAACTGACAGGTAGACAGGGGCGTTTACTTCTGAGATGCTTGGCCAAATTGCGCGATGAAGATGGCAAGCGATTAGATGCTGTCATTACGAGTCGTGGCCGTCGTATACGATATTAACAAACGATTTCTGTAGAACCAAGAACTATCTTTTGATTATTTCAAAGTTTCTAGAGAGAGAAGCCGTATCACTGCAATATCAGGGCATATAACAGAGTACATTGGGATAAACTATGGTGACTGAACAGAGTTCTCTGTACTGTAATTTGTACTAGTCACTTCAATGGAAATTCACCCGCTAAGCTACAATATATGTTTTGTTACAAAGTTATAGTCTGTTTACAACAACGTTTATAATCATAAGCAACTCAAACATCCATATTTTTTGTCCTGTGTTCTTTAGTGTACGCGCCGTAACAGTGGGACCAAACAGGCGACTTATCATAAATCCGAATACGGTTAACCACCTACGATTAACCATTTGCATTCGTAATTTCCCGACAAGCCGAATTGTTGTACTGTCGTTTATGCCATTAAACAAAAATTGTCAACACAAAGTTTCAGTTCACTGCACTTTTGTGCGTATTTCTCCCGTTTCAGTGAAATGGTGAGTCTTGCAATTGGTTAACCGTGCTTTAGCATAATTAATCAGCTATGAAGTGCGGATTATTTATAATGACGGTTAACATCATTGGCTGTTTGCAACATGAAGAGTTTTCAGGGTTGTACAGTTTTCAACTGAATAAACGATTTTACCTATCATGTAAAATAGCATCACAAGTAAACCGATCACTCTAAACCTCCTGCTCTTCAGTACTGGCGCTATGAAATGGTTAATCGTTCGTCTATCAAATGGTTAATCGTTCCTTTCTTCCTATATGTTGTTAATCGTTCGTCTACTTGGCACTTGTTTACCGTAGTTGCAAGTTTCGGAAGCAAACTTCATTTCATAGTGCCTTCACTGTTTACTAAAATCTGCCCTTTTTAAAGAAGGCCCGAGTATAAATTCCGCGAAACGTCACGAGGTACACACTTCTCAATTGCCTTCCACCAAGAACACCGCTGCCCTCCATAGATTATATCTCAGTGCCCAAAATGTACCCATTTCGACACAAGAAGTATCACAACACCGTTACATTTTCAACTGTCTGAACAGAAATGATCTTTTAGTGTTCATCTAAGAACGAGTTAGGAAGTCTCCACCTCGCACACAATTAACAACAACGTTTACAAGAATTGACAACTGTAAATAAATTCTCTTAACCTAATTAAAAGTGAGACCTCCTTGACGAGAAATTATTTCCCTCAAGTTGTTCATTTATTTGAACTACTGGCCTCTCCATACTCGTTTAATATATCTAGCAAAATTCAATCATTTCCATAATATGCATACTCCCCACTTCTACAGACACTTCACATAAATAGCTCCCATGACCTTTTCATTCAATTACTAACTACAGCTCGCGTGACACGCAGCTACACAATCTCAGACAAAAATAAAGGGGACACTTCACGCTGCGTAGCAGATTACCCCTTCCCCCTATTCAATGTTGCAAAGAGAACGGCGTTTTTCCAGGAGCCCGACAGTTTTTACGCCATCAACATTGTCACGGGGGAGGGGGGTTCAAACATGCTTTGGTGTCACGATCTTTTTGACCGGGATTGTGTTGATTACAGATCTGTAGAAAGTTCTAAAGAGATCTCGTTGCGGTTTGGGTGTAATGATATGGATGTGCCACGTTTGTCCTCGCGTCATTTGGGTGAGTGCTCCTATGCTTTGGATGAGGACGATGTGTCTAATTGTTGCCGAATATGTTCTGGAACATGTTTTCTGTGTAGTTGCAGATGTATTTAGGGAGAGATTGCAACTGCACGATACAGGACTTAGCTGAAAGGCGATAAAAATGGTTTCTCGGCGGTGGATTGATAATAACACACGTGCTCGTGTGTATCATTTGAGCCAAGTTAAGGGAATGTCAATTCGAAAAACGGCACTTCATTGTAATGTTTCACGTGGAGTTGTTTGGAGAATAATCCAGCGACAGCGCGAGAAAAAATCCTGAACCGCTGTAAAAGCAAGACTTCAACTTTACAACGCGGACGTCCGAGAAAACTGACAGGTAGACAGGGGCGTTTACTTCTGAGATGCTTGGCCAAATTGCGCGATGAAGATGGCAAGCGATTAGATGCTGTCATTACGAGTCGTGGCCGTCGTATACGATATTAACAAACGATTTCTGTAGAACCAAGAACTATCTTTTGATTATTTCAAAGTTTCTAGAGAGAGAAGCCGTATCACTGCAATATCAGGGCATATAACAGAGTACATTGGGATAAACTATGGTGACTGAACAGAGTTCTCTGTACTGTAATTTGTACTAGTCACTTCAATGGAAATTCACCCGCTAAGCTACAATATATGTTTTGTTACAAAGTTATAGTCTGTTTACAACAACGTTTATAATCATAAGCAACTCAAACATCCATATTTTTTGTCCTGTGTTCTTTAGTGTACGCGCCGTAACAGTGGGACCAAACAGGCGACTTATCATAAATCCGAATACGGTTAACCACCTACGATTAACCATTTGCATTCGTAATTTCCCGACAAGCCGAATTGTTGTACTGTCGTTTATGCCATTAAACAAAAATTGTCAACACAAAGTTTCAGTTCACTGCACTTTTGTGCGTATTTCTCCCGTTTCAGTGAAATGGTGAGTCTTGCAATTGGTTAACCGTGCTTTAGCATAATTAATCAGCTATGAAGTGCGGATTATTTATAATGACGGTTAACCACTTTGGCTGTTTGCAACATGAAGAGTTTTCAGGGTTGTACAGTTTTCAACTGAATAAACGATTTTACCTATCATGTAAAATAGCATCACAAGTAAACCGATCACTCTAAACCTCCTGCTCTTCAGTACTGGCGCTATGAAATGGTTAATCGTTCGTCTATCAAATGGTTAATCGTTCCTTTCTTCCTATATGTTGTTAATCGTTCGTCTACTTGGCACTTGTTTACCGTAGTTGCAAGTTTCGGAAGCAAACTTCATTTCATAGTGCCTTCACTGTTTACTAAAATCTGCCCTTTTTAAAGAAGGCCCGAGTATAAATTCCGCGAAACGTCACGAGGTACACACTTCTCAATTGCCTTCCACCAAGAACACCGCTGCCCTCCATAGATTATATCTCAGTGCCCAAAATGTACCCATTTCGACACAAGAAGTATCACAACACCGTTACATTTTCAACTGTCTGAACAGAAATGATCTTTTAGTGTTCATCTAAGAACGAGTTAGGAAGTCTCCACCTCGCACACAATTAACAACAACGTTTACAAGAATTGACAACTGTAAATAAATTCTCTTAACCTAATTAAAAGTGAGACCTCCTTGACGAGAAATTATTTCCCTCAAGTTGTTCATTTATTTGAACTACTGGCCTCTCCATACTCGTTTAATATATCTAGCAAAATTCAATCAATTCCATAATATGCATAATCCCAACTTCTACAGACACATCACAATAATAGCACCCTAGACCTATTCATACAAATACAAACTACAGCTCGCGTGACACGCAGCTACACAATCTCAGACAAAAATAAAGGGGACACTTCACGCTGCGTAGCAGATTACCCCTTCCCCTATTCAATGTTGCAAAGAGAACGGCGTTTTTCCAGGAGCCCGACAGTTTTTACGCCATCAACATTGTCACGGGGGAGGGGGGTTCAAACATGCTTTGGTGTCACGATCTTTTTGACCGGGATTGTGTTGATTACAGAACTGTAGAAAGTTCTACAGAGATCTCGTTGCGGTTTGGTGTAAAGATATGGATGTGCCACGTTTGTCCTCGCGTCATTTGGGTGAGTGCTCCTATGCTTTGGATGAGGAAGATGTGTCTAATTGTTGCCGAATATGTTCTGGAACATGTTTTCTGTGTAGTTGCAGATGTATTTAGGGAGAGATTGCAACTGCACGATACAGGACTTAGCTGAAAGGCGATAAAAATGGTTTCTCGGCGGTGGATTGATAATAACACACGTGCTCGTGTGTATCATTTGAGCCAAGTTAAGGGAATGTCAATTCGAAAAAACGGCACTACATTGTAATGTTTCACGTGGAGTTGTTTGGAGAATAATCCAGCGACAGCGCGAGAAAGAATCCTGAACCGCTGTAAAAGCAAGACTTCAACTTTACAACGCGGACGTCCGAGAAAACTGACAGGGAGACAGGGGCGTTTCGTACTGAGATGCTTGGCCAAATTGCGCGATGAAGATGGCAAGCGATTAGATGCTGTCATTACGAGTCGTGGCCGTCGTATACGATATTAACAAACGATTTCTGTAGAACCAAGAACTATCTTTTGATTATTTCAAAGTTTCTAGAGAGAGAAGCCGTATCACTGCAATATCAGGGCATATAACAGAGTACATTGTGATAAACTATGGTGACTGAACGGAGATCTCTGTACTGTAATTTGTCATAGTCACATCAATGGAAAATCACACGCTAAGCTACAATATATGTTTTGTTACAAAGCCATAGTCTGTTTACAACAACGGTTATAATCATAAGCAACTCAAACATCCATATTTTTGTCCTGGTTCTTTAGTGTACGCGCCGTAAACAGTGGGACCAAACAGGCGACTTATCATAAATCCGAATACTGTTAACCACCCACGATTAACCATTTGCATTCGTAATTTCCCGACAAGCCGAAGTGTTGTACTGTCGTTTATGCCATTGAACGAAAATTGTCAACACAAAGTTTCAGTTCACTGCACTTTTGTGCGTATTTCTCCCGTTTCAGTGAAATGGTGAGTCTTGCAATGGTTAACCGTGCTTTAGCATAATTAATCAGCTATGAAGTGCGGATTATTTATAATGACGGTTAACCAATTTGGCTGTTTTGCAACATGAAGAGTTTTCAGGGTTGTACAGTTTTTCAACTGAATAAACGATTTTACCTATCATGTAAAATAGCATCACAAGAAAACCGATCACTCTAAACCTCCTGCTCTTCAGTACTGGCGCTATGAAATGGTTAATCGTTCGTCTATCAAATGGTAATCGTTCCTTTCTTCCTATATGTGTTAATCGTTCGTCTACTTGGCACTTGTTTACCGTAGTTGCGATTTTCGGAAGCAAACTTCATTTCATAGTGCCTTCACTGTTTACTAAAATCTGCCCTTTTTAAAGAAGCCCGAGTATAAATTCCGCGAAACGTCACGAGGTACACACTTCAATTGCCTTCCACCAAGAACACCGCTGCCCTCCATAGATTATATCTCAGTTGCCCAAAATGTACCCATTTAGACACAAGAAGTATCACAACACCGAAACATTTTCAACTGTCTGAACAGAAATGATCTTTTAGTGTTCATCTAAGAGCCAGTTGGGAAGCCTCCACTTCGCACACAATTAACAACAACATGTACAAGAATTGACATCTGTAAATAAACTCTCTTAACCTAATTAAAGTGAGACCTCCTTGACGCGAAATTATTTCCCTCAAGTTGTTCATTTATTTGAACTACTAGCCTCTTCATACTCGTTACCTCTATCTAGCAAAATTCAATCATTTCCATAATATGCATACTCCCCACTTCTACAGACACTTCACATAAATAGCTCCCATGACCTTTTCATTCACTAACTAACTCGCCTGACACGCAACTACACAATCTCAGACAAAAATAAAGGGGACACTTCACGCTGCGTATCAGATTACCCCTTCCCCCTATTCAATGTTGCAAAGAGAACGGCGTTTTTTTCCAGGAGCCCGACAGTTTTTACGCCATCAACATTGTCACGGGGGAGGGGGGTTCAAACAAGCTTTGTGTCACGATCTTTTTGACCGGGATTGTGTTGATTACAGAACTGTAGAAAGTTCTAAGAGATCTCGTTGCGGTTTGGGTGTAATGATATGGATGTGCCACGTTTGTCCTCGCGTCATTTGGGTGAGTGCTCCTATGCTTTGGATGAGGACGATGTGTCTAATTGTTGCCGAATATGTTCTGGAAGATGTTTTCTGTGTAGTTGCAGATGTATTTAGGGAGAGATTGCAACTGCACGATACAGGACTTAGCTGAAAGGCGATAAAAATGGTTTCTCGGCGGTGGATTGATAATAACACACGTGCTCGTGTGTATCATTTGAGCCAAGTTAAGGGAATGTCAATTCGAAAAACGGCACTTCATTGTAATGTTTCACGTGGAGTTGTTTGGAGAATAATCCAGCGACAGCGCGAGAAAGAATCCTGAACCGCTGTAAAAGCAAGACTTCAACTTTACAACGCGGACGTCCGAGAAAACTGACAGGTAGACAGGGGCGTTTACTTCTGAGATGCTTGGCCAAATTGCGCGATGAAGATGGCAAGCGATTAGATGCTGTCATTACGAGTCGTGGCCGTCGTATACGATATTAACAAACGATTTCTGTAGAACCAAGAACTATCTTTTGATTATTTCAAAGTTTCTAGAGAGAGAAGCCGTATCACTGCAATATCAGGGCATATAACAGAGTACATATGGATAAACTATGGTGACTGAACAGAGTTCTCTGTACTGTAATTTGTACTAGTCACTTCAATGGAAATTCACCCGCTAAGCTACAATATATGTTTTGTTACAAAGTTATAGTCTGTTTACAACAACGTTTATAATCATAAGCAACTCAAACATCCATATTTTTGTCCTGTGTTCTTTAGTGTACGCGCCGTAACAGTGGGACCAAACAGGCGACTTATCATAAATCCGAATACGGTTAACCACCTACGATTAACCATTTGCATTCGTAATTTCCCGACAAGCCGAATTGTTGTACTGTCGTTTATGCCATTAAACAAAAATTGTCAACACAAAGTTTCAGTTCACTGCACTTTTGTGCGTATTTCTCCCGTTTCAGTGAAATGGTGAGTCTTGCAATTGGTTAACCGTGCTTTAGCATAATTAATCAGCTATGAATTGCGGATTATTTTAATGACGGTTAACAACTTTGGCTGTTTGCAACATGAAGAGTTTTCAGGGTTGTACAGTTTTCAACTGAATAAACGATTTTACCTATCATGTAAAATAGCATCACAAAAACCGATCACTCTAAACCTCCTGCTCTTCAGTACTGGCGCTATGAAATGGTTAATCGTTCGTCTATCAAATGGTTAATCGTTCCTTTCTTCCTATATGTTGTTAATCGTTCGTCTACTTGGCACTTGTTTACCGTAGTTGCAAGTTTCGGAAGCAAACTTCATTTCATAGTGCCTTCACTGTTTACTAAAATCTGCCCTTTTTAAAGAAGGCCCGAGTATAAATTCCGCGAAACGTCACGAGGTACACACTTCTCAATTGCCTTCCACCAAGAACACCGCTGCCCTCCATAGATTATATCTCAGTGCCCAAAATGTACCCATTTCGACACAAGAAGTATCACAACACCGTTACATTTTCAACTGTCTGAACAGAAATGATCTTTTAGTGTTCATCTAAGAACGAGTTAGGAAGTCTCCACCTCGCACACAATTAACAACAACGTTTACAAGAATTGACAACTGTAAATAAATTCTCTTAACCTAATTAAAAGTGAGACCTCCTTGACGAGAAATTATTTCCCTCAAGTTGTTCATTTATTTGAACTACTGGCCTCTCCATACTCGTTTAATATATCTAGCAAAATTCAATCATTTCCATAATATGCATACTCCCCACTTCTACAGACACTTCACATAAATAGCTCCCATGACCTTTTCATTCAATTACTAACTACAGCTTGCGTGACACGCATCTACACAATCTCAGACAAAAATAAAGGGGACACTTCACGCTGCGTAGCAGATTACCCCTTCCCCCTATTCAATGTTGCAAAGAGAACGGCGTTTTTCCAGGAGCCCGACAGTTTTTACGCCATCAACATTGTCACGGGGGAGGGGGGTTCAAACATGCTTTGGTGTCACGATCTTTTTGACCGGGATTGTGTTGATTACAGATCTGTAGAAAGTTCTAAAGAGATCTCGTTGCGGTTTGGGTGTAATGATATGGATGTGCCACGTTTGTCCTCGCGTCATTTGGGTGAGTGCTCCTATGCTTTGGATGAGGACGATGTGTCTAATTGTTGCCGAATATGTTCTGGAAGATGTTTTCTGTGTAGTTGCAGATGTATTTAGGGAGAGATTGCAACTGCACGATACAGGACTTAGCTGAAAGGGGATGAAATGGTTTCTCGGCGGTGGATTGATAATAACACACGTGCTCGTGTGTATTATTTGAGCCAAGTTAAGGGAATGTCAATTCGAAAAACGGCACTACATTGTAATGTTTCACGTGGAGTTGTTTGGAGAATAATCCAGCGACAGCGCGAGAAAGAATCCTGAACCGCTGTAAAAGCAAGACTTCAACTTTACAACGCGGACGTCCGAGAAAACTGACAGGTAGACAGGGGCGTTTACTTCTGAGATGCTTGGCCAAATTGCGCGATGAAGATGGCAAGCGATTAGATGCTGTCATTACGAGTCGTGGCCGTCGTATACGATATTAACAAACGATTTCTGTAGAACCAAGAACTATCTTTTGATTATTTCAAAGTTTCTAGAGAGAGAAGCCGTATCACTGCAATATCAGGGCATATAACAGAGTACATTGGGATAAACTATGGTGACTGAACAGAGTTCTCTGTACTGTAATTTGTACTAGTCACTTCAATGGAAATTCACCCGCTAAGCTACAATATATGTTTTGTTACAAAGTTATAGTCTGTTTACAACAACGTTTATAATCATAAGCAACTCAAACATCCATATTTTTGTCCTGTGTTCTTTAGTGTACGCGCCGTAACAGTGGGACCAAACAGGCGACTTATCATAAATCCGAATACGGTTAACCACCTACGATTAACCATTTGCATTCGTAATTTCCCGACAAGCCGAATTGTTGTACTGTCGTTTATGCCATTAAACAAAAATTGTCAACACAAAGTTTCAGTTCACTGCACTTTTGTGCGTATTTCTCCCGTTTCAGTGAAATGGTGAGTCTTGCAATTGGTTAACCGTGCTTTAGCATAATTAATCAGCTATGAATTGCGGATTATTTATAATGACGGTTAACAACTTTGGCTGTTTGCAACATGAAGAGTTTTCAGGGTTGTACAGTTTTCAACTGAATAAACGATTTTACCTATCATGTAAAATAGCATCACAAGTAAACCGATCACTCTAAACCTCCTGCTCTTCAGTACTGGCGCTATGAAATGGTTAATCGTTCGTCTATCAAATGGTTAATCGTTCCTTTCTTCCTATATGTTGTTAATCGTTCGTCTACTTGGCACTTGTTTACCGTAGTTGCAAGTTTCGGAAGCAAACTTCATTTCATAGTGCCTTCACTGTTTACTAAAATCTGCCCTTTTTAAAGAAGGCCCGAGTATAAATTCCGCGAAACGTCACGAGGTACACACTTCTCAATTGCCTTCCACCAAGAACACCGCTGCCCTCCATAGATTATATCTCAGTGCCCAAAATGTACCCATTTCGACACAAGAAGTATCACAACACCGTTACATTTTCAACTGTCTGAACAGAAATGATCTTTTAGTGTTCATCTAAGAACGAGTTAGGAAGTCTCCACCTCGCACACAATTAACAACAACGTTTACAAGAATTGACAACTGTAAATAAATTCTCTTAACCTAATTAAAAGTGAGACCTCCTCGACGAGAAATTATTTCCCTCAAGTTGTTCATTTATTTGAACTACTGGCCTCTCCATACTCGTTTAATATATCTAGCAAAATTCAATCATTTCCATAATATGCATACTCCCCACTTCTACAGACACTTCACATAAATAGCTCCCATGACCTTTTCATTCAATTACTAACTACAGCTCGTGTGACATGCATCTACACAATCTCAGACAAAAATAAAGAGGACACTTCACGCTGCGTAGCAGATTACCCCTTCCCCCTATTCAATGTTGCAAAGAGAACGGCGTTTTTTCCAGGAGCGCGACAGTTTTTACGCCATCAACATTGTCACGGGGGAGGGGGGTTCAAACATGCTTTGGTGTCACGATCTTTTTGACCGGGATTGTGTTGATTACAGATCTGTAGAAAGTTCTAAAGAGATCTCGTTGCGGTTTGGGTGTAATGATATGGATGTGCCACGTTTGTCCTCGCGTCATTTGGGTGAGTGCTCCTATGCTTTGGATGAGGACGATGTGTCTAATTGTTGCCGAATATGTTCTGGAAGATGTTTTCTGTGTAGTTGCAGATGTATTTAGGGAGAGATTGCAACTGCACGATACAGGACTTAGCTGAAAGGGATTAAAATGGTTTCTCGGCGGTGGATTGATAATAACACACGTGCTCGTGTGTATTATTTGAGCCAAGTTAAGGGAATGTCAATTCGAAAAACGGCACTACATTGTAATGTTTCACGTGGAGTTGTTTGGAGAATAATCCAGCGACAGCGCGAGAAAGAATCCTGAACCGCTGTAAAAGCAAGACTTCAACTTTACAACGCGGACGTCCGAGAAAACTGACAGGTAGACAGGGGCGTTTACTTCTGAGATGCTTGGCCAAATTGCGCGATGAAGATGGCAAGCGATTAGATGCTGTCATTACGAGTCGTGGCCGTCGTATACGATATTAACAAACGATTTCTGTAGAACCAAGAACTATCTTTTGATTATTTCAAAGTTTCTAGAGAGAGAAGCCGTATCACTGCAATATCAGGGCATATAACAGAGTACATTGGGATAAACTATGGTGACTGAACAGAGTTCTCTGTACTGTAATTTGTACTAGTCACTTCAATGGAAATTCACCCGCTAAGCTACAATATATGTTTTGTTACAAAGTTATAGTCTGTTTACAACAACGTTTATAATCATAAGCAACTCAAACATCCATATTTTTTGTCCTGTGTTCTTTAGTGTACGCGCCGTAACAGTGGGACCAAACAGGCGACTTATCATAAATCCGAATACGGTTAACCACCTACGATTAACCATTTGCATTCGTAATTTCCCGACAAGCCGAATTGTTGTACTGTCGTTTATGCCATTAAACAAAAATTGTCAACACAAAGTTTCAGTTCACTGCACTTTTGTGCGTATTTCTCCCGTTTCAGTGAAATGGTGAGTCTTGCAATTGGTTAACCGTGCTTTAGCATAATTAATCAGCTATGAAGTGCGGATTATTTATAATGACGGTTAACCACTTTGGCTGTTTGCAACATGAAGAGTTTTCAGGGTTGTACAGTTTTCAACTGAATAAACGATTTTACCTATCATGTAAAATAGCATCACAAGTAAACCGATCACTCTAAACCTCCTGCTCTTCAGTACTGGCGCTATGAAATGGTTAATCGTTCGTCTATCAAATGGTTAATCGTTCCTTTCTTCCTATATGTTGTTAATCGTTCGTCTACTTGGCACTTGTTTACCGTAGTTGCAAGTTTCGGAAGCAAACTTCATTTCATAGTGCCTTCACTGTTTACTAAAATCTGCCCTTTTTAAAGAAGGCCCGAGTATAAATTCCGCGAAACGTCACGAGGTACACACTTCTCAATTGCCTTCCACCAAGAACACCGCTGCCCTCCATAGATTATATCTCAGTGCCCAAAATGTACCCATTTCGACACAAGAAGTATCACAACACCGTTACATTTTCAACTGTCTGAACAGAAATGATCTTTTAGTGTTCATCTAAGAACGAGTTAGGAAGTCTCCACCTCGCACACAATTAACAACAACGTTTACAAGAATTGACAACTGTAAATAAATTCTCTTAACCTAATTAAAAGTGAGACCTCCTTGACGAGAAATTATTTCCCTCAAGTTGTTCATTTATTTGAACTACTGGCCTCTTCATACTCGTTAATATATCTAGCAAAATTCAATCATTTCCATAATATGCATACTCCCCACTTCTACAGACACTTCACATTAATAGCTCCCATGACCTTTTCATTCAATTACTAACTACAGCTTGCGTGACACGCATCTACACAATCTCAGACAAAAATAAAGGGGACAGTTCACGCTGCGTAGCAGATTACCCCTTCCCCCTATTCAATGTTGCAAAGAGAACGGCGTTTTTCCAGGAGCCCGACAGTTTTTACGCCATCAACATTGTCACGGGGGAGGGGGGTTCAAACATGCTTTGGTGTCACGATCTTTTTGACCGGGATTGTGTTGATTACAGATCTGTAGAAAGTTCTAAAGAGATCTCGTTGCGGTTTGGGTGTAATGATATGGATGTGCCACGTTTGTCCTCGCGTCATTTGGGTGAGTGCTCCTATGCTTTGGATGAGGACGATGTGTCTAATTGTTGCCGAATATGTTCTGGAACATGTTTTCTGTGTAGTTGCAGATGTATTTAGGGAGAGATTGCAACTGCACGATACAGGACTTAGCTGAAAGGCGATAAAAATGGTTTCTCGGCGGTGGATTGATAATAACACACGTGCTCGTGTGTATCATTTGAGCCAAGTTAAGGGAATGTCAATTCGAAAAACGGCACTTCATTGTAATGTTTCACGTGGAGTTGTTTGGAGAATAATCCAGCGACAGCGCGAGAAAAAATCCTGAACCGCTGTAAAAGCAAGACTTCAACTTTACAACGCGGACGTCCGAGAAAACTGACAGGTAGACAGGGGCGTTTACTTCTGAGATGCTTGGCCAAATTGCGCGATGAAGATGGCAAGCGATTAGATGCTGTCATTACGAGTCGTGGCCGTCGTATACGATATTAACAAACGATTTCTGTAGAACCAAGAACTATCTTTTGATTATTTCAAAGTTTCTAGAGAGAGAAGCCGTATCACTGCAATATCAGGGCATATAACAGAGTACATTGGGATAAACTATGGTGACTGAACAGAGTTCTCTGTACTGTAATTTGTACTAGTCACTTCAATGGAAATTCACCCGCTAAGCTACAATATATGTTTTGTTACAAAGTTATAGTCTGTTTACAACAACGTTTATAATCATAAGCAACTCAAACATCCATATTTTTGTCCTGTGTTCTTTAGTGTACGCGCCGTAACAGTGGGACCAAACAGGCGACTTATCATAAATCCGAATACGGTTAACCACCTACGATTAACCATTTGCATTCGTAATTTCCCGACAAGCCGAATTGTTGTACTGTCGTTTATGCCATTAAACAAAAATTGTCAACACAAAGTTTCAGTTCACTGCACTTTTGTGCGTATTTCTCCCGTTTCAGTGAAATGGTGAGTCTTGCAATTGGTTAACCGTGCTTTAGCATAATTAATCAGCTATGAATTGCGGATTATTTATAATGACGGTTAACCACTTTGGCTGTTTGCAACATGAAGAGTTTTCAGGGTTGTACAGTTTTCAACTGAATAAACGATTTTACCTATCATGTAAAATAGCATCACAAGTAAACCGATCACTCTAAACCTCCTGCTCTTCAGTACTGGCGCTATGAAATGGTTAATCGTTCGTCTATCAAATGGTTAATCGTTCCTTTCTTCCTATATGTTGTTAATCGTTCGTCTACTTGGCACTTGTTTACCGTAGTTGCAAGTTTCGGAAGCAAACTTCATTTCATAGTGCCTTCACTGTTTACTAAAATCTGCCCTTTTTAAAGAAGGCCCGAGTATAAATTCCGCGAAACGTCACGAGGTACACACTTCTCAATTGCCTTCCACCAAGAACACCGCTGCCCTCCATAGATTATATCTCAGTGCCCAAAATGTACCCATTTCGGCACAAGAAGTATCACAACACCGTTACATTTTCAACTGTCTGAACAGAAATGATCTTTTAGTGTTCATCTAAGAACGAGTTAGGAAGTCTCCACCTCGCACACAATTAACAACAACGTTTACAAGAATTGACAACTGTAAATAAATTCTCTTAACCTAATTAAAAGTGAGACCTCCTTGACGAGAAATTATTTCCCTCAAGTTGTTCATTTATTTGAACTACTGGCCTCTCCATACTCGTTTAATATATCTAGCAAAATTCAATCATTTCCATAATATGCATACTCCCCACTTCTACAGACACTTCACATAAATAGCTCCCATGACCTTTTCATTCAATTACTAACTACAGCTCGCGTGACACGCAGCTACACAATCTCAGACAAAAATAAAGGGGACACTTCACGCTGCGTAGCAGATTACCCCTTCCCCTATTCAATGTTGCAAAGAGAACGGCGTTTTTCCAGGAGCCCGACAGTTTTTACGCCATCAACATTGTCACGGGGGAGGGGGGTTCAAACATGCTTTGGTGTCACGATCTTTTTGACCGGGATTGTGTTGATTACAGATCTGTAGAAAGTTCTAAAGAGATCTCGTTGCGGTTTGGGTGTAATGATATGGATGTGCCACGTTTGTCCTCGCGTCATTTGGGTGAGTGCTCCTATGCTTTGGATGAGGACGATGTGTCTAATTGTTGCCGAATATGTTCTGGAACATGTTTTCTGTGTAGTTGCAGATGTATTTAGGGAGAGATTGCAACTGCACGATACAGGACTTAGCTGAAAGGCGATAAAAATGGTTTCTCGGCGGTGGATTGATAATAACACACGTGCTCGTGTGTATCATTTGAGCCAAGTTAAGGGAATGTCAATTCGAAAAACGGCACTTCATTGTAATGTTTCACGTGGAGTTGTTTGGAGAATAATCCAGCGACAGCGCGAGAAAAAATCCTGAACCGCTGTAAAAGCAAGACTTCAACTTTACAACGCGGACGTCCGAGAAAACTGACAGGTAGACAGGGGCGTTTACTTCTGAGATGCTTGGCCAAATTGCGCGATGAAGATGGCAAGCGATTAGATGCTGTCATTACGAGTCGTGGCCGTCGTATACGATATTAACAAACGATTTCTGTAGAACCAAGAACTATCTTTTGATTATTTCAAAGTTTCTAGAGAGAGAAGCCGTATCACTGCAATATCAGGGCATATAACAGAGTACATTGGGATAAACTATGGTGACTGAACAGAGTTCTCTGTACTGTAATTTGTACTAGTCACTTCAATGGAAATTCACCCGCTAAGCTACAATATATGTTTTGTTACAAAGTTATAGTCTGTTTACAACAACGTTTATAATCATAAGCAACTCAAACATCCATATTTTTGTCCTGTGTTCTTTAGTGTACGCGCCGTAACAGTGGGACCAAACAGGCGACTTATCATAAATCCGAATACGGTTAACCACCTACGATTAACCATTTGCATTCGTAATTTCCCGACAAGCCGAATTGTTGTACTGTCGTTTATGCCATTAAACAAAAATTGTCAACACAAAGTTTCAGTTCACTGCACTTTTGTGCGTATTTCTCCCGTTTCAGTGAAATGGTGAGTCTTGCAATTGGTTAACCGTGCTTTAGCATAATTAATCAGCTATGAATTGCGGATTATTTATAATGACGGTTAACAACTTTGGCTGTTTGCAACATGAAGAGTTTTCAGGGTTGTACAGTTTTCAACTGAATAAACGATTTTACCTATCATGTAAAATAGCATCACAAGTAAACCGATCACTCTAAACCTCCTGCTCTTCAGTACTGGCGCTATGAAATGGTTAATCGTTCGTCTATCAAATGGTTAATCGTTCCTTTCTTCCTATATGTTGTTAATCGTTCGTCTACTTGGCACTTGTTTACCGTAGTTGCAAGTTTCGGAAGCAAACTTCATTTCATAGTGCCTTCACTGTTTACTAAAATCTGCCCTTTTTAAAGAAGGCCCGAGTATAAATTCCGCGAAACGTCACGAGGTACACACTTCTCAATTGCCTTCCACCAAGAACACCGCTGCCCTCCATAGATTATATCTCAGTGCCCAAAATGTACCCATTTCGACACAAGAAGTATCACAACACCGTTACATTTTCAACTGTCTGAACAGAAATGATCTTTTAGTGTTCATCTAAGAACGAGTTAGGAAGTCTCCACCTCGCACACAATTAACAACAACGTTTACAAGAATTGACAACTGTAAATAAATTCTCTTAACCTAATTAAAAGTGAGACCTCCTTGACGAGAAATTATTTCCCTCAAGTTGTTCATTTATTTGAACTACTGGCCTCTCCATACTCGTTTAATATATCTAGCAAAATTCAATCATTTCCATAATATGCATACTCCCCACTTGTACAGACACTTCACATAAATAGCTCCCATGACCTTTTCATTCAATTACTAACTACAGCTCGCGTGACACGCAGCTACACACATGTGTTGATTACAGAACTGTAGAAAGTTCTACAGAGATCTCGTTGCGGTTTGGTTGTAAAGATATGGATGTGCCACGTTTGTCCTCGCGTCATTTGGGTGAGTGCTCCTATGCTTTGGATGAGGACTATGTGTCTAATTGTTGCCGAATATGTTCTGGAACATGTTTTCTGTGTAGTTGCAGATGTATTTAGGGAGAGATTGCAACTGCACGATACAGGACTTAGCTGAAAGGCGATAAAAATGGTTTCTCGGCGGTGGATTGATAATAACACACGTGCTCGTGTGTATCATTTGAGCCAAGTTAAGGGAATGTCAATTCGAAAAACGGCACTTCATTGTAATGTTTCACGTGGAGTTGTTTGGAGAATAATCCAGCGACAGCGCGAGAAAAAATCCTGAACCGCTGTAAAAGCAAGACTTCAACTTTACAACGCGGACGTCCGAGAAAACTGACAGGTAGACAGGGGCGTTTACTTCTGAGATGCTTGGCCAAATTGCGCGATGAAGATGGCAAGCGATTAGATGCTGTCATTACGAGTCGTGGCCGTCGTATACGATATTAACAAACGATTTCTGTAGAACCAAGAACTATCTTTTGATTATTTCAAAGTTTCTAGAGAGAGAAGCCGTATCACTGCAATATCAGGGCATATAACAGAGTACATTGGGATAAACTATGGTGACTGAACAGAGTTCTCTGTACTGTAATTTGTACTAGTCACTTCAATGGAAATTCACCCGCTAAGCTACAATATATGTTTTGTTACAAAGTTATAGTCTGTTTACAACAACGTTTATAATCATAAGCAACTCAAACATCCATATTTTTTGTCCTGTGTTCTTTAGTGTACGCGCCGTAACAGTGGGACCAAACAGGCGACTTATCATAAATCCGAATACGGTTAACCACCTACGATTAACCATTTGCATTCGTAATTTCCCGACAAGCCGAATTGTTGTACTGTCGTTTATGCCATTAAACAAAAATTGTCAACACAAAGTTTCAGTTCACTGCACTTTTGTGCGTATTTCTCCCGTTTCAGTGAAATGGTGAGTCTTGCAATTGGTTAACCGTGCTTTAGCATAATTAATCAGCTATGAAGTGCGCATTATTTATAATGACGGTTAACAAGTTTGGCTGTTTGCAACATGAAGAGTTTTCAGGGTTGTACAGTTTTCAACTGAATAAACGATTTTACCTATCATGTAAAATAGCATCACAAGTAAACCGATCACTCTAAACCTCCTGCTCTTCAGTACTGGCGCTATGAAATGGTTAATCGTTCGTCTATCAAATGGTTAATCGTTCCTTTCTTCCTATATGTTGTTAATCGTTCGTCTACTTGGCACTTGTTTACCGTAGTTGCAAGTTTCGGAAGCAAACTTCATTTCATAGTGCCTTCACTGTTTACTAAAATCTGCCCTTTTTAAAGAAGGCCCGAGTATAAATTCCGCGAAACGTCACGAGGTACACACTTCTCAATTGCCTTCCACCAAGAACACCGCTGCCCTCCATAGATTATATCTCAGTGCCCAAAATGTACCCATTTCGGCACAAGAAGTATCACAACACCGTTACATTTTCAACTGTCTGAACAGAAATGATCTTTTAGTGTTCATCTAAGAACGAGTTAGGAAGTCTCCACCTCGCACACAATTAACAACAACGTTTACAAGAATTGACAACTGTAAATAAATTCTCTTAACCTAATTAAAAGTGAGACCTCCTTGACGAGAAATTATTTCCCTCAAGTTGTTCATTTATTTGAACTACTGGCCTCTCCATACTCGTTTAATATATCTAGCAAAATTCAATCATTTCCATAATATGCATACTCCCCACTTCTACAGACACTTCACATAAATAGCTCCCATGACCTTTTCATTCAATTACTAACTACAGCTCGTGTGACACGCATCTACACAATCTCAGACAAAAATAAAGGGGACACTTCACGCTGCGTAGCAGATTACCCCTTCCCCCTATTCAATGTTGCAAAGAGAACGGCGTTTTTCCAGGAGCCCGACAGTTTTTACGCCATCAACATTGTCACGGGGGAGGGGGGTTCAAACATGCTTTGGTGTCACGATCTTTTTGACCGGGATTGTGTTGATTACAGATCTGTAGAAAGTTCTAAAGAGATCTCGTTGCGGTTTGGGTGTAATGATATGGATGTGCCACGTTTGTCCTCGCGTCATTTGGGTGAGTGCTCCTATGCTTTGGATGAGGACGATGTGTCTAATTGTTGCCGAATATGTTCTGGAACATGTTTTCTGTGTAGTTGCAGATGTATTTAGGGAGAGATTGCAACTGCACGATACAGGACTTAGCTGAAAGGCGATAAAAATGGTTTCTCGGCGGTGGATTGATAATAACACACGTGCTCGTGTGTATCATTTGAGCCAAGTTAAGGGAATGTCAATTCGAAAAACGGCACTTCATTGTAATGTTTCACGTGGAGTTGTTTGGAGAATAATCCAGCGACAGCGCGAGAAAAAATCCTGAACCGCTGTAAAAGCAAGACTTCAACTTTACAACGCGGACGTCCGAGAAAACTGACAGGTAGACAGGGGCGTTTACTTCTGAGATGCTTGGCCAAATTGCGCGATGAAGATGGCAAGCGATTAGATGCTGTCATTACGAGTCGTGGCCGTCGTATACGATATTAACAAACGATTTCTGTAGAACCAAGAACTATCTTTTGATTATTTCAAAGTTTCTAGAGAGAGAAGCCGTATCACTGCAATATCAGGGCATATAACAGAGTACATTGGGATAAACTATGGTGACTGAACAGAGTTCTCTGTACTGTAATTTGTACTAGTCACTTCAATGGAAATTCACCCGCTAAGCTACAATATATGTTTTGTTACAAAGTTATAGTCTGTTTACAACAACGTTTATAATCATAAGCAACTCAAACATCCATATTTTTTGTCCTGTGTTCTTTAGTGTACGCGCCGTAACAGTGGGACCAAACAGGCGACTTATCATAAATCCGAATACGGTTAACCACCTACGATTAACCATTTGCATTCGTAATTTCCCGACAAGCCGAATTGTTGTACTGTCGTTTATGCCATTAAACAAAAATTGTCAACACAAAGTTTCAGTTCACTGCACTTTTGTGCGTATTTCTCCCGTTTCAGTGAAATGGTGAGTCTTGCAATTGGTTAACCGTGCTTTAGCATAATTAATCAGCTATGAAGTGCGAATTATTTATAATGACGGTTAACAACTTTGGCTGTTTGCAACATGAAGAGTTTTCAGGGTTGTACAGTTTTCAACTGAATAAACGATTTTACCTATCATGTAAAATAGCATCACAAGTAAACCGATCACTCTAAACCTCCTGCTCTTCAGTACTGGCGCTATGAAATGGTTAATCGTTCGTCTATCAAATGGTTAATCGTTCCTTTCTTCCTATATGTTGTTAATCGTTCGTCTACTTGGCACTTGTTTACCGTAGTTGCAAGTTTCGGAAGCAAACTTCATTTCATAGTGCCTTCACTGTTTACTAAAATCTGCCCTTTTTAAAGAAGGCCCGAGTATAAATTCCGCGAAACGTCACGAGGTACACACTTCTCAATTGCCTTCCACCAAGAACACCGCTGCCCTCCATAGATTATATCTCAGTGCCCAAAATGTACCCATTTCGACACAAGAAGTATCACAACACCGTTACATTTTCAACTGTCTGAACAGAAATGATCTTTTAGTGTTCATCTAAGAACGAGTTAGGAAGTCTCCACCTCGCACACAATTAACAACAACGTTTACAAGAATTGACAACTGTAAATAAATTCTCTTAACCTAATTAAAAGTGAGACCTCCTCGACGAGAAATTATTTCCCTCAAGTTGTTCATTTATTTGAACTACTGGCCTCTGCGTACTCGTTTAATATATCTAGCAAAATTCAATCATTTCCATAATATGCATACACCCCACTTGTACAGACACTTCACATAAATAGCTCCCATGACCTTTTCATTCACTAACTAACTCGCCTGACACGCAACTACACAATCTCAGACAAAAATAAAGGGGACACTTCACGCTGCGTAGCAGATTACCCCTTCCCCCTATTCAATGTTGCAAAGAGAACGGCGTTTTTCCAGGAGCCCGACAGTTTTTACGCCATCAACATTGTCACGGGGGAGGGGGGTTCAAACATGCTTTGGTGTCACGATCTTTTTGACCGGGATTGTGTTGATTACAGATCTGTAGAAAGTTCTAAAGAGATCTCGTTGCGGTTTGGGTGTAATGATATGGATGTGCCACGTTTGTCCTCGCGTCATTTGGGTGAGTGCTCCTATGCTTTGGATGAGGACGATGTGTCTAATTGTTGCCGAATATGTTCTGGAACATGTTTTCTGTGTAGTTGCAGATGTATTTAGGGAGAGATTGCAACTGCACGATACAGGACTTAGCTGAAAGGCGATAAAAATGGTTTCTCGGCGGTGGATTGATAATAACACACGTGCTCGTGTGTATCATTTGAGCCAAGTTAAGGGAATGTCAATTCGAAAAACGGCACTTCATTGTAATGTTTCACGTGGAGTTGTTTGGAGAATAATCCAGCGACAGCGCGAGAAAAAATCCTGAACCGCTGTAAAAGCAAGACTTCAACTTTACAACGCGGACGTCCGAGAAAACTGACAGGTAGACAGGGGCGTTTACTTCTGAGATGCTTGGCCAAATTGCGCGATGAAGATGGCAAGCGATTAGATGCTGTCATTACGAGTCGTGGCCGTCGTATACGATATTAACAAACGATTTCTGTAGAACCAAGAACTATCTTTTGATTATTTCAAAGTTTCTAGAGAGAGAAGCCGTATCACTGCAATATCAGGGCATATAACAGAGTACATTGGGATAAACTATGGTGACTGAACAGAGTTCTCTGTACTGTAATTTGTACTAGTCACTTCAATGGAAATTCACCCGCTAAGCTACAATATATGTTTTGTTACAAAGTTATAGTCTGTTTACAACAACGTTTATAATCATAAGCAACTCAAACATCCATATTTTTGTCCTGTGTTCTTTAGTGTACGCGCCGTAACAGTGGGACCAAACAGGCGACTTATCATAAATCCGAATACGGTTAACCACCTACGATTAACCATTTGCATTCGTAATTTCCCGACAAGCCGAATTGTTGTACTGTCGTTTATGCCATTAAACAAAAATTGTCAACACAAAGTTTCAGTTCACTGCACTTTTGTGCGTATTTCTCCCGTTTCAGTGAAATGGTGAGTCTTGCAATTGGTTAACCGTGCTTTAGCATAATTAATCAGCTATGAATTGCGGATTATTTATAATGACGGTTAACCACTTTGGCTGTTTGCAACATGAAGAGTTTTCAGGGTTGTACAGTTTTCAACTGAATAAACGATTTTACCTATCATGTAAAATAGCATCACAAGTAAACCGATCACTCTAAACCTCCTGCTCTTCAGTACTGGCGCTATGAAATGGTTAATCGTTCGTCTATCAAATGGTTAATCGTTCCTTTCTTCCTATATGTTGTTAATCGTTCGTCTACTTGGCACTTGTTTACCGTAGTTGCAAGTTTCGGAAGCAAACTTCATTTCATAGTGCCTTCACTGTTTACTAAAATCTGCCCTTTTTAAAGAAGGCCCGAGTATAAATTCCGCGAAACGTCACGAGGTACACACTTCTCAATTGCCTTCCACCAAGAACACCGCTGCCCTCCATAGATTATATCTCAGTGCCCAAAATGTACCCATTTCGACACAAGAAGTATCACAACACCGTTACATTTTCAACTGTCTGAACAGAAATGATCTTTTAGTGTTCATCTAAGAACGAGTTAGGAAGTCTCCACCTCGCACACAATTAACAACAACGTTTACAAGAATTGACAACTGTAAATAAATTCTCTTAACCTAATTAAAAGTGAGACCTCCTTGACGAGAAATTATTTCCCTCAAGTTGTTCATTTATTTGAACTACTGGCCTCTTCATACTCGTTAAATATATCTAGCAAAATTCAATCATTTCCATAATATGCATACTCCCCACTTCTACAGACACTTCACATAAATAGCTCCCATGACCTTTTCATTCAATTACTAACTACAGCTCGCGTGACACGCAGCTACACACATGTGTTGATTACAGAACTGTAGAAAGTTCTACAGAGATCTCGTTGCGGTTTGGTTGTAAAGATATGGATGTGCCACGTTTGTCCTCGCGTCATTTGGGTGAGTGCTCCTATGCTTTGGATGAGGAATATGTGTCTAATTGTTGCCGAATATGTTCTGGAACATGTTTTCTGTGTAGTTGCAGATGTATTTAGGGAGAGATTGCAACTGCACGATACAGGACTTAGCTGAAAGGCGATAAAAATGGTTTCTCGGCGGTGGATTGATAATAACACACGTGCTCGTGTGTATCATTTGAGCCAAGTTAAGGGAATGTCAATTCGAAAAACGGCACTTCATTGTAATGTTTCACGTGGAGTTGTTTGGAGAATAATCCAGCGACAGCGCGAGAAAAAATCCTGAACCGCTGTAAAAGCAAGACTTCAACTTTACAACGCGGACGTCCGAGAAAACTGACAGGTAGACAGGGGCGTTTACTTCTGAGATGCTTGGCCAAATTGCGCGATGAAGATGGCAAGCGATTAGATGCTGTCATTACGAGTCGTGGCCGTCGTATACGATATTAACAAACGATTTCTGTAGAACCAAGAACTATCTTTTGATTATTTCAAAGTTTCTAGAGAGAGAAGCCGTATCACTGCAATATCAGGGCATATAACAGAGTACATTGGGATAAACTATGGTGACTGAACAGAGTTCTCTGTACTGTAATTTGTACTAGTCACTTCAATGGAAATTCACCCGCTAAGCTACAATATATGTTTTGTTACAAAGTTATAGTCTGTTTACAACAACGTTTATAATCATAAGCAACTCAAACATCCATATTTTTTGTCCTGTGTTCTTTAGTGTACGCGCCGTAACAGTGGGACCAAACAGGCGACTTATCATAAATCCGAATACGGTTAACCACCTACGATTAACCATTTGCATTCGTAATTTCCCGACAAGCCGAATTGTTGTACTGTCGTTTATGCCATTAAACAAAAATTGTCAACACAAAGTTTCAGTTCACTGCACTTTTGTGCGTATTTCTCCCGTTTCAGTGAAATGGTGAGTCTTGCAATTGGTTAACCGTGCTTTAGCATAATTAATCAGCTATGAATTTCGTATTATTTATAATGACGGTTAAAAAATTTGTCTGTTTGCAACATGAAGAGTTTTCAGGGTTGTACAGTTTTCAACTGAATAAACGATTTTACCTATCATGTAAAATAGCATCACAAGTAAACCGATCACTCTAAACCTCCTGCTCTTCAGTACTGGCGCTATGAAATGGTTAATCGTTCGTCTATCAAATGGTTAATCGTTCCTTTCTTCCTATATGTTGTTAATCGTTCGTCTACTTGGCACTTGTTTACCGTAGTTGCAAGTTTCGGAAGCAAACTTCATTTCATAGTGCCTTCACTGTTTACTAAAATCTGCCCTTTTTAAAGAAGGCCCGAGTATAAATTCCGCGAAACGTCACGAGGTACACACTTCTCAATTGCCTTCCACCAAGAACACCGCTGCCCTCCATAGATTATATCTCAGTGCCCAAAATGTACCCATTTCGACACAAGAAGTATCACAACACCGTTACATTTTCAACTGTCTGAACAGAAATGATCTTTTAGTGTTCATCTAAGAACGAGTTAGGAAGTCTCCACCTCGCACACAATTAACAACAACGTTTACAAGAATTGACAACTGTAAATAAATTCTCTTAACCTAATTAAAAGTGAGACCTCCTTGACGAGAAATTATTTCCCTCAAGTTGTTCATTTATTTGAACTACTGGCCTCTCCATACTCGTTTAATATATCTAGCAAAATTCAATCATTTCCATAATATGCATACTCCCCACTTCTACAGACACTTCACATAAATAGCTCCCATGACCTTTTCATTCAATTACTAACTACAGCTCGCGTGACACGCATCTACACAATCTCAGACAAAAATAAAGGGGAGACTTCACGCTGCGTAGCAGATTACCCCTTCCCCCTATTCAATGTTGCAAAGAGAACGGCGTTTTTCCAGGAGCCCGACAGTTTTTACGCCATCAACATTGTCACGGGGGAGGGGGGTTCAAACATGCTTTGGTGTCACGATCTTTTTGACCGGGATTGTGTTGATTACAGATCTGTAGAAAGTTCTAAAGAGATCTCGTTGCGGTTTGGGTGTAATGATATGGATGTGCCACGTTTGTCCTCGCGTCATTTGGGTGAGTGCTCCTATGCTTTGGATGAGGACGATGTGTCTAATTGTTGCCGAATATGTTCTGGAACATGTTTTCTGTGTAGTTGCAGATGTATTTAGGGAGAGATTGCAACTGCACGATACAGGACTTAGCTGAAAGGCGATAAAAATGGTTTCTCGGCGGTGGATTGATAATAACACACGTGCTCGTGTGTATCATTTGAGCCAAGTTAAGGGAATGTCAATTCGAAAAACGGCACTTCATTGTAATGTTTCACGTGGAGTTGTTTGGAGAATAATCCAGCGACAGCGCGAGAAAAAATCCTGAACCGCTGTAAAAGCAAGACTTCAACTTTACAACGCGGACGTCCGAGAAAACTGACAGGTAGACAGGGGCGTTTACTTCTGAGATGCTTGGCCAAATTGCGCGATGAAGATGGCAAGCGATTAGATGCTGTCATTACGAGTCGTGGCCGTCGTATACGATATTAACAAACGATTTCTGTAGAACCAAGAACTATCTTTTGATTATTTCAAAGTTTCTAGAGAGAGAAGCCGTATCACTGCAATATCAGGGCATATAACAGAGTACATTGGGATAAACTATGGTGACTGAACAGAGTTCTCTGTACTGTAATTTGTACTAGTCACTTCAATGGAAATTCACCCGCTAAGCTACAATATATGTTTTGTTACAAAGTTATAGTCTGTTTACAACAACGTTTATAATCATAAGCAACTCAAACATCCATATTTTTTGTCCTGTGTTCTTTAGTGTACGCGCCGTAACAGTGGGACCAAACAGGCGACTTATCATAAATCCGAATACGGTTAACCACCTACGATTAACCATTTGCATTCGTAATTTCCCGACAAGCCGAATTGTTGTACTGTCGTTTATGCCATTAAACAAAAATTGTCAACACAAAGTTTCAGTTCACTGCACTTTTGTGCGTATTTCTCCCGTTTCAGTGAAATGGTGAGTCTTGCAATTGGTTAACCGTGCTTTAGCATAATTAATCAGCTATGAAGTGCGAATTATTTATAATGACGGTTAACAACTTTGGCTGTTTGCAACATGAAGAGTTTTCAGGGTTGTACAGTTTTCAACTGAATAAACGATTTTACCTATCATGTAAAATAGCATCACAAGTAAACCGATCACTCTAAACCTCCTGCTCTTCAGTACTGGCGCTATGAAATGGTTAATCGTTCGTCTATCAAATGGTTAATCGTTCCTTTCTTCCTATATGTTGTTAATCGTTCGTCTACTTGGCACTTGTTTACCGTAGTTGCAAGTTTCGGAAGCAAACTTCATTTCATAGTGCCTTCACTGTTTACTAAAATCTGCCCTTTTTAAAGAAGGCCCGAGTATAAATTCCGCGAAACGTCACGAGGTACACACTTCTCAATTGCCTTCCACCAAGAACACCGCTGCCCTCCATAGATTATATCTCAGTGCCCAAAATGTACCCATTTCGACACAAGAAGTATCACAACACCGTTACATTTTCAACTGTCTGAACAGAAATGATCTTTTAGTGTTCATCTAAGAACGAGTTAGGAAGTCTCCACCTCGCACACAATTAACAACAACGTTTACAAGAATTGACAACTGTAAATAAATTCTCTTAACCTAATTAAAAGTGAGACCTCCTTGACGAGAAATTATTTCCCTCAAGTTGTTCATTTATTTGAACTACTGGCCTCTCCATACTCGTTTAATATATCTAGCAAAATTCAATCATTTCCATAATCTGCATGCTCCCCACTGCTACAGACACTTCACATAAATAGCTCCCATGACCTTTTCATTCAATTACTAACTACAGCTCGCGTGACACGCATCTACACAATCTCAGACAAAAATAAAGGGGACACTTCACGCTGCGTAGCAGATTACCCCTTCCCCTATTCAATGTTGCAAAGAGAACGGCGTTTTTCCAGGAGCCCGACAGTTTTTACGCCATCAACATTGTCACGGGGAGGGGGGTTCAAACATGCTTTGGTGTCACGATCTTTTTGACCGGGATTGTGTTGATTACAGATCTGTAGAAAGTTCTAAAGAGATCTCGTTGCGGTTTGGGTGTAATGATATGGATGTGCCACGTTTGTCCTCGCGTCATTTGGGTGAGTGCTCCTATGCTTTGGATGAGGACGATGTGTCTAATTGTTGCCGAATATGTTCTGGAACATGTTTTCTGTGTAGTTGCAGATGTATTTAGGGAGAGATTGCAACTGCACGATACAGGACTTAGCTGAAAGGCGATAAAAATGGTTTCTCGGCGGTGGATTGATAATAACACACGTGCTCGTGTGTATCATTTGAGCCAAGTTAAGGGAATGTCAATTCGAAAAACGGCACTTCATTGTAATGTTTCACGTGGAGTTGTTTGGAGAATAATCCAGCGACAGCGCGAGAAAAAATCCTGAACCGCTGTAAAAGCAAGACTTCAACTTTACAACGCGGACGTCCGAGAAAACTGACAGGTAGACAGGGGCGTTTACTTCTGAGATGCTTGGCCAAATTGCGCGATGAAGATGGCAAGCGATTAGATGCTGTCATTACGAGTCGTGGCCGTCGTATACGATATTAACAAACGATTTCTGTAGAACCAAGAACTATCTTTTGATTATTTCAAAGTTTCTAGAGAGAGAAGCCGTATCACTGCAATATCAGGGCATATAACAGAGTACATTGGGATAAACTATGGTGACTGAACAGAGTTCTCTGTACTGTAATTTGTACTAGTCACTTCAATGGAAATTCACCCGCTAAGCTACAATATATGTTTTGTTACAAAGTTATAGTCTGTTTACAACAACGTTTATAATCATAAGCAACTCAAACATCCATATTTTTTGTCCTGTGTTCTTTAGTGTACGCGCCGTAACAGTGGGACCAAACAGGCGACTTATCATAAATCCGAATACGGTTAACCACCTACGATTAACCATTTGCATTCGTAATTTCCCGACAAGCCGAATTGTTGTACTGTCGTTTATGCCATTAAACAAAAATTGTCAACACAAAGTTTCAGTTCACTGCACTTTTGTGCGTATTTCTCCCGTTTCAGTGAAATGGTGAGTCTTGCAATTGGTTAACCGTGCTTTAGCATAATTAATCAGCTATGAAGTGCGAATTATTTATAATGACGGTTAACAACTTTGGCTGTTTGCAACATGAAGAGTTTTCAGGGTTGTACAGTTTTCAACTGAATAAACGATTTTACCTATCATGTAAAATAGCATCACAAGTAAACCGATCACTCTAAACCTCCTGCTCTTCAGTACTGGCGCTATGAAATGGTTAATCGTTCGTCTATCAAATGGTTAATCGTTCCTTTCTTCCTATATGTTGTTAATCGTTCGTCTACTTGGCACTTGTTTACCGTAGTTGCAAGTTTCGGAAGCAAACTTCATTTCATAGTGCCTTCACTGTTTACTAAAATCTGCCCTTTTTAAAGAAGGCCCGAGTATAAATTCCGCGAAACGTCACGAGGTACACACTTCTCAATTGCCTTCCACCAAGAACACCGCTGCCCTCCATAGATTATATCTCAGTGCCCAAAATGTACCCATTTCGACACAAGAAGTATCACAACACCGTTACATTTTCAACTGTCTGAACAGAAATGATCTTTTAGTGTTCATCTAAGAACGAGTTAGGAAGTCTCCACCTCGCACACAATTAACAACAACGTTTACAAGAATTGACAACTGTAAATAAATTCTCTTAACCTAATTAAAAGTGAGACCTCCTTGACGAGAAATTATTTCCCTCAAGTTGTTCATTTATTTGAACTACTGGCCTCTCCATACTCGTTTAATATATCTAGCAAAATTCAATCATTTCCATAATATGCATACTCCCCACTTCTACAGACACTTCACATAAATAGCTCCCATGACCTTTTCATTCACTAACTAACTCGCCTGACACGCAACTACACAATCTCAGACAAAAATAAAGGGGACACTTCACGCTGCGTAGCAGATTACCCCTTCCCCCTATTCAATGTTGCAAAGAGAACGGCGTTTTTCCAGGAGCCCGACAGTTTTTACGCCATCAACATTGTCACGGGGGAGGGGGGTTCAAACATGCTTTGGTGTCACGATCTTTTTGACCGGGATTGTGTTGATTACAGATCTGTAGAAAGTTCTAAAGAGATCTCGTTGCGGTTTGGGTGTAATGATATGGATGTGCCACGTTTGTCCTCGCGTCATTTGGGTGAGTGCTCCTATGCTTTGGATGAGGACGATGTGTCTAATTGTTGCCGAATATGTTCTGGAACATGTTTTCTGTGTAGTTGCAGATGTATTTAGGGAGAGATTGCAACTGCACGATACAGGACTTAGCTGAAAGGCGATAAAAATGGTTTCTCGGCGGTGGATTGATAATAACACACGTGCTCGTGTGTATCATTTGAGCCAAGTTAAGGGAATGTCAATTCGAAAAACGGCACTTCATTGTAATGTTTCACGTGGAGTTGTTTGGAGAATAATCCAGCGACAGCGCGAGAAAAAATCCTGAACCGCTGTAAAAGCAAGACTTCAACTTTACAACGCGGACGTCCGAGAAAACTGACAGGTAGACAGGGGCGTTTACTTCTGAGATGCTTGGCCAAATTGCGCGATGAAGATGGCAAGCGATTAGATGCTGTCATTACGAGTCGTGGCCGTCGTATACGATATTAACAAACGATTTCTGTAGAACCAAGAACTATCTTTTGATTATTTCAAAGTTTCTAGAGAGAGAAGCCGTATCACTGCAATATCAGGGCATATAACAGAGTACATTGGGATAAACTATGGTGACTGAACAGAGTTCTCTGTACTGTAATTTGTACTAGTCACTTCAATGGAAATTCACCCGCTAAGCTACAATATATGTTTTGTTACAAAGTTATAGTCTGTTTACAACAACGTTTATAATCATAAGCAACTCAAACATCCATATTTTTTGTCCTGTGTTCTTTAGTGTACGCGCCGTAACAGTGGGACCAAACAGGCGACTTATCATAAATCCGAATACGGTTAACCACCTACGATTAACCATTTGCATTCGTAATTTCCCGACAAGCCGAATTGTTGTACTGTCGTTTATGCCATTAAACAAAAATTGTCAACACAAAGTTTCAGTTCACTGCACTTTTGTGCGTATTTCTCCCGTTTCAGTGAAATGGTGAGTCTTGCAATTGGTTAACCGTGCTTTAGCATAATTAATCAGCTATGAAGTGCGAATTATTTATAATGACGGTTAACAACTTTGGCTGTTTGCAACATGAAGAGTTTTCAGGGTTGTACAGTTTTCAACTGAATAAACGATTTTACCTATCATGTAAAATAGCATCACAAGTAAACCGATCACTCTAAACCTCCTGCTCTTCAGTACTGGCGCTATGAAATGGTTAATCGTTCGTCTATCAAATGGTTAATCGTTCCTTTCTTCCTATATGTTGTTAATCGTTCGTCTACTTGGCACTTGTTTACCGTAGTTGCAAGTTTCGGAAGCAAACTTCATTTCATAGTGCCTTCACTGTTTACTAAAATCTGCCCTTTTTAAAGAAGGCCCGAGTATAAATTCCGCGAAACGTCACGAGGTACACACTTCTCAATTGCCTTCCACCAAGAACACCGCTGCCCTCCATAGATTATATCTCAGTGCCCAAAATGTACCCCTTTCGGCACAAGAAGTATCACAACACCGTTACATTTTCAACTGTCTGAACAGAAATGATCTTTTAGTGTTCATCTAAGAACGAGTTAGGAAGTCTCCACCTCGCACACAATTAACAACAACGTTTACAAGAATTGACAACTGTAAATAAATTCTCTTAACCTAATTAAAAGTGAGACCTCCTTGACGAGAAATTATTTCCCTCAAGTTGTTCATTTATTTGAACTACTGGCCTCTCCATACTCGTTTAATATATCTAGCAAAATTCAATCATTTCCATAATATGCATACTCCCCACTTCTACAGACACTTCACATAAATAGCTCCCATGACCTTTTCATTCAATTACTAACTACAGCTTGCGTGACACGCATCTACACAATCTCAGACAAAAATAAAGGGGACACTTCACGCTGCGTAGCAGATTACCCCTTCCCCCTATTCAATGTTGCAAAGAGAACGGCGTTTTTCCAGGAGCCCGACAGTTTTTACGCCATCAACATTGTCACGGGGGAGGGGGGTTCAAACATGCTTTGGTGTCACGATCTTTTTGACCGGGATTGTGTTGATTACAGATCTGTAGAAAGTTCTAAAGAGATCTCGTTGCGGTTTGGGTGTAATGATATGGATGTGCCACGTTTGTCCTCGCGTCATTTGGGTGAGTGCTCCTATGCTTTGGATGAGGACGATGTGTCTAATTGTTGCCGAATATGTTCTGGAACATGTTTTCTGTGTAGTTGCAGATGTATTTAGGGAGAGATTGCAACTGCACGATACAGGACTTAGCTGAAAGGCGATAAAAATGGTTTCTCGGCGGTGGATTGATAATAACACACGTGCTCGTGTGTATCATTTGAGCCAAGTTAAGGGAATGTCAATTCGAAAAACGGCACTTCATTGTAATGTTTCACGTGGAGTTGTTTGGAGAATAATCCAGCGACAGCGCGAGAAAAAATCCTGAACCGCTGTAAAAGCAAGACTTCAACTTTACAACGCGGACGTCCGAGAAAACTGACAGGTAGACAGGGGCGTTTACTTCTGAGATGCTTGGCCAAATTGCGCGATGAAGATGGCAAGCGATTAGATGCTGTCATTACGAGTCGTGGCCGTCGTATACGATATTAACAAACGATTTCTGTAGAACCAAGAACTATCTTTTGATTATTTCAAAGTTTCTAGAGAGAGAAGCCGTATCACTGCAATATCAGGGCATATAACAGAGTACATTGGGATAAACTATGGTGACTGAACAGAGTTCTCTGTACTGTAATTTGTACTAGTCACTTCAATGGAAATTCACCCGCTAAGCTACAATATATGTTTTGTTACAAAGTTATAGTCTGTTTACAACAACGTTTATAATCATAAGCAACTCAAACATCCATATTTTTTGTCCTGTGTTCTTTAGTGTACGCGCCGTAACAGTGGGACCAAACAGGCGACTTATCATAAATCCGAATACGGTTAACCACCTACGATTAACCATTTGCATTCGTAATTTCCCGACAAGCCGAATTGTTGTACTGTCGTTTATGCCATTAAACAAAAATTGTCAACACAAAGTTTCAGTTCACTGCACTTTTGTGCGTATTTCTCCCGTTTCAGTGAAATGGTGAGTCTTGCAATTGGTTAACCGTGCTTTAGCATAATTAATCAGCTATGAAGTGCGAATTATTTATAATGACGGTTAACAACTTTGGCTGTTTGCAACATGAAGAGTTTTCAGGGTTGTACAGTTTTCAACTGAATAAACGATTTTACCTATCATGTAAAATAGCATCACAAGTAAACCGATCACTCTAAACCTCCTGCTCTTCAGTACTGGCGCTATGAAATGGTTAATCGTTCGTCTATCAAATGGTTAATCGTTCCTTTCTTCCTATATGTTGTTAATCGTTCGTCTACTTGGCACTTGTTTACCGTAGTTGCAAGTTTCGGAAGCAAACTTCATTTCATAGTGCCTTCACTGTTTACTAAAATCTGCCCTTTTTAAAGAAGGCCCGAGTATAAATTCCGCGAAACGTCACGAGGTACACACTTCTCAATTGCCTTCCACCAAGAACACCGCTGCCCTCCATAGATTATATCTCAGTGCCCAAAATGTACCCATTTCGACACAAGAAGTATCACAACACCGTTACATTTTCAACTGTCTGAACAGAAATGATCTTTTAGTGTTCATCTAAGAACGAGTTAGGAAGTCTCCACCTCGCACACAATTAACAACAACGTTTACAAGAATTGACAACTGTAAATAAATTCTCTTAACCTAATTAAAAGTGAGACCTCCTTGACGAGAAATTATTTCCCTCAAGTTGTTCATTTATTTGAACTACTGGCCTATTCATACTCGTTTAATATATCTAGCAAAATTCAATCATTTCCATAATATGCATACTCCCCACTTCTACAGACACTTCACATAAATAGCTCCCATGACCTTTTCATTCAATTACTAACTACAGCTTGCGTGACACGCATCTACACAATCTCAGACAAAAATAAAGAGGACACTTCACGCTGCGTAGCAGATTACCCCTTCCCCCTATTCAATGTTGCAAAGAGAACGGCGTTTTTCCAGGAGCCCGACAGTTTTTACGCCATCAACATTGTCACGGGGGAGGGGGGTTCAAACATGCTTTGGTGTCACGATCTTTTTGACCGGGATTGTAGAGACAGATTAAAATAACGCCGGCTTCACAATGATCGAAGTCTCCTTGTTTTATCTAGCAGTATATTTCAGAAATCCTTAGAAAAATTGGAAATTCTATTATGCAACATGGTAAAATTAATTGTTTCTTTTTGCGTCAGGTGGTTTCACAATAAATTCTTTTTTCTCAGAGGTCAATTACCGGTGGATTTGCCACGGAGTACGTAGCAATTCTTTCAACACCTTAGAATTTATGACTTGAAGAAAAAGTCTTTACCAGAATGCACAATTGACATTGTTCACCTGAGGCTCAGTCATATGCGGTAATTTGAATTATATAGTTTTAAATCGGAATCATCAAGAATATTAAGGACGGTGCCTACTATTGTTATTGCGCATACGTTCTATGCATCTCGAGATACTCGGGTTTCCTATCGGTGATACTTACTAATTCAGGGATATTTTTGCGCGGTTTAAAACTATTCCGAGAAAGTAGATCTTAGTAAGTACTCTTGGTATCCAAAGACAAAATTGGGGATAACCATGCTTTTTCGAGAGATAATTAAGCTTCCATTTGAGAAAGAACGCCATACGTTATTTTGTATTTTAAAGCTTTTTACAAATATTATTCAGGAATTATCTTTGAAAAATGCGGGGTTACCCCCAATTTTCTTTTTGGATTTCAATAACACTTGTCAAGATCTAAATTTCCTGCATAATTATAAACCGGGACAAAAAGACCTTTGAATTAGTAGGAACCGTCCTTAAGATTCTTCTTGTATTTCTGCAGTCTTTTCTCTCCCTCTGTATCGGTAGAATATAGAGCTGAAACTAACAACAAAGTACCTTTTGCGTTCGTTGGATGTTTTTGGAGGCCGCTGTACTGGTCCTCTATTCCACGGGGGGTTTGCCATACCGCGAAGGATTTATTCGCTTTAATTTTCTTGGACAAAAGAACCACTAGGAAAATTTCCACTTTTCAGCTTGTCATGTTTTGTGAAATCGAAGCCTTTTCGTAGCTACACGCTGCATTATATTTTCCGCCTACTTACAGGTGCTTTCGATTGTGCAAGTTGCCATGGCAATGACTGGTATTTTTTTGGTCGATTTTAATTGAAAGGAACTCCACTTTTACGATTTTTTCCTGTAGTACATAGCGAATGATTTTTATCAAAGGTCAGAGCGCTGAATTTAAATTTGAAATAAAGCATTTGTTTCTGAAAATTTGTTTGTGTTGTTTGTGTACGTATACTTTCGACAGTTTCAATCTCATCAAAGGTCAGAGTGCTTAATTTAAATTTGAAATTAAGCACTTGTTATTGAAAAATGTGTTCGTGTTGTTTGTGTACGTAGGCTTTTGACATTTTAATTATTGGTAAGCTCTGTCAGATGCCAGTTTAGCGGTTAGGCCGCTTGTAAGGATCTGTTAAATTTGAGGTATTTAAATATTGACAGAAGGGTCTTAAGAATATCTTACAGTTTCAAATGTATGGCAAAGTCAGCCTAAACTAACCAGATATTTTCAGGGCTGGTTAGGTAAAGATCTATGGGAGATTGAAGCTCAACCGGTGTGCAAATTAAGAGGAATGATAAGGAACGGATTGATCAAGACAGTATGTAAACAGAAGCTAAGCTGAACAGTTAAAGACAAGCTTTATTTCACATATCGAAACTGAATATTGTGAACATAACTTTACTGTGTATAGATCTGTTCAGTTCGCAAAGAACAACATTTTGGAAAGTCAATGCATCTTGTGCTGGCGGGAAACTGAAGAGCTAATTCTTTCTTGGGCTGTAATTTTCACTTAAGGGAAAAAAGGTAGTGTTGTTATCTTCGCGATTTGTGAAAGGAAGTCAAGTAAAAGGTAACATTCATGCGTATGAAAAACCAAAACAATCCACAATCTTTCCAGTGACCCTTAAAATATAACATTGCAACAACACAAAATATCGTAAAATCTTTTGTCATATCAATATAAAAAGAATTTTCAAAATGATATATTGCAACTGTATCACAGTAGCTGCAATTTTTCTCATGAACATTACACATTATTTTAGACGTATTCGAAGTGATGACTTTTACAATATGTGCTAACTAGAAAGGCTAAAATTATCTCATCGTGGATGAAACTCCTTCAGAAAAATAAATTTAGGTAAGGTAACCATATTGGGAGATTAAAGTAGGTCAGGCAACATGGCAGAGTGAACGTGTCTATGATAGCACGGTATTTGGAAGCTCTGTATTGCAATTTAGCGAGCGACGATATATGAGACCATATGACCGATGCTAAAAATGGGTCTGATCGCAGGTTAGAGATCATGAGTTTAGGAATTAAATCCCATGTCCCTGTGATATCTTTACCAAGCTGAACTTCATCTGCAGAGGAGAGTCACTCGCCCGAGGACAAAAACATTAGTATTGTTCGTTTGGCGCGCCGTGTTTGATGCAGTGGAAAATGATTTGTGGCGCCTAATGTACTGTGATATCTTTCTTCACTCTAGTAGTAGCTTTCGTGTGTGGAGATTATTTTTAATTAATATTGGCCATGCGATGTACATTAAGTAGCGTCAAGTTAAGTGTAAAATAATGTAGCCGGCAATGCTCTATGAAGAAATTTCAGAAGTAAAATAAAAGTGATGACCGTTTAAGTAAAGAAATTCCGTTTTAAAAGAGATGAGAAATGTCCGAGCACCAATTAATGTGAAGAAGGGCCATGGGCCGTCATGCGCAATATTTTTCACGCACGGAAAGATTTCCTTAATCGAAATGTTTGGTTCATCTGGAGCGATCTACATCAAATACGATGTTAGGTAAAGGTAAAAGGTACACTTTATTTAACGACGGAAGTTCCTTTACTCTCTACAGAGTACTCTCCCAGGAAGCCGACGGTGCGCTCATTTTATGCTTCAGTGAACTGGATATCCGGTGAAAAAAGCGAATGAAGAAAAAATAACAGTTTTCATTCATAACTCTGAATCGAATTCTCATCGAAAGGTTAATTACAATCGATCTTAAAAACACTAAATATTCTGCGGTCTCTGACTTCTATGAATCAAGGGGAAGGTCATGATGTACTGTCAAAAGGAATAAATTGATCACGTGTTAGGCAACCATAAAGGTGCACGTGATCACCTTGTGTCAACTGAATGAACTACGGGAAAGAATGTTAGGGTGCTTTCGTTTGGGAAATCCCGATTTAGATCTTAAAATCCGGATCTTCGGATTTCCAATCGAATCCGAAAACAGATTTCGCGACGGATTTTGTTAACTGAAATCCTTACCCGACAGGGGATTCCAATCAATGAATCTGCGACAAATTACGTTTTCAGATTTTGTCTTCGATTGGAAATCCGAAGATCCAGATTTTAAGATCTAAATCCGGATTTCCCAGTCGAAAGCACCCTTAATCGTGCGTCGTTTTCAGAGTAAAACAACGTACTTTTTCATCCAAGAAACTTCCGTCTTTGGTTTTTTAATATTGCTGTAATACTTAATTGAATATTTACAATTCCTCTGTCGGGTCTGGAAGCCTTCTTTGTTGGGTTCCTGAGAAACGTATCTATTTTGACCTCAGGGTGAACTATTTACACAATCACGAGGTTGAGTGGCCATGCAATTGAAAATCTAAACATCTATAAGATACAAAAACAGACTTGCGAATTATCGCAAATCACAATGCTGACAAGCACAAATTCAAAAGAAATGGTTAATAAATATGAAGCTTTTTACTATCTGAATGTTTTTTGGTTAGAGTAAAGCGATATATTGTTGAAAAATCCTCGTGATAAAGGAGCTATGTCACGCAAATGATGTAATTTCATGACTGACACTCAAAATTCGCAAAAAGCATGAGTAATGTACACAATTTTCGCACTAGTAAGTCGTAGCAATAAATAAGATTAACCAGGAAGTTAAAGAAATATTGTTGGCTTCCCAAATAAACTTCATTTTACACTATAATGACAAAACAGATATTTTTCTGAGGTTAAAAACTTGGCTACCTAATCAGACTTAATCCATACAATCAAAGCTACTAGTATTTCTGCAAATCCCACTTGACATTGGTGCGGTTTTTATGTTAAATAAAAAGTCAAGGGACGAAGAATTTTGAGACAGTACAACTAGGCGTTGCTAATAGCAAGTTAAGTGCTGCGAGGAGATGAACGAAAGACCACAGCAACGACAAGAGGCTTTATTTGCACAACCATACATTTGCAAAAAGTATTGCAAAAATCAACTAAAATTTCGCGCACTGGGAGGTTTTTTAAATTACATCGCTAACGATTTGTCGTGATAATCAAAGGAAAATGAAACAATGACAGCAAAGGCAAATAGCCTCTGCGATGTTCAAGGTATATCTTTTTTGTTGTTGTTGTTCTGGATTTTGGTCATTGTGTGAACACTAAGGGCCTGTTTATATGGTCTCGGGTACCCGAGACAACCCTCCCCCCGAGTTACCCTTGGCGAGATATTTTTCCACTCATTTGTTTAAAAAATTCTATCAACCGTTTCAAGAGAAAATGAGAGGACAGAGAGGGAGGCTCGGGGCGTTGGCCGGGATATGTCATGTCCACGAAAGTTATTTTTAGACGAGCGGAAGTCTGTCTTCCGAGACGTTCGCATGCAGCCATCGACAAACGTTAAGTCCACATCGTCCGCCATTACATGAAATCTTTGCTTTTCTTTCAAACATCAGACCGAGGTTGGCCTGCATGCGGACGTCTCGGAAGACAGACTTCCTCTAGAACAAAGACTTCCGCTCGTCTAAAAATAACTTTTGTGGACATGACATATCCCAAGGGCTGGACCGGGAGCCTCCCTTTCTGTCCCCTCATTTTCTCTTGACCGTTTACATGAGGTGGTCGAGACAACTCGGGTGGGCGAGACAACTCGGGGAGGCGAGATGTCTCCGCCTCGGCAGGTAGGGTAACCCTGGCAGGTGAGACAACTTTTTCGCATGTAAACAGTTTGTGACGACCACCCGAGACGCGACGGCAACCCTAACCCTAAAAATCAAAGAAGGAACAATTTGGGAGCTTATACATGTTTTAGCGTTTACTTTCGAATTAAAAGTTTTTTCCCGCCAAAATTCTCACCGCTGTCAACGGAAACCTCTCGCCTCAGCCTTTTATTTAAACTACATATTATTGCTGCGTTAAGATTGTCAGTCCATTTGCTGAATGTGAAAACGCAACTATACTTAATAAAAACGAACTAGAAGGAAAGAAAGGCAAATGATGATACGCATTTTTTGAAGAGCGTCTTAAAATATGTGCATAATTAAGCAGGGTCAACATTGTCTCGGTCACGCAATTCTATTATAGACGCTCGGTAAATTTGTCCCGGGAGGAGGGCTGTCTCGGGTAACCGAGACCATATAAACAGGCCCTAAGAACGAAATGCATATGATTATTTTAATATTGCCCTTTGGAATTCAACAAGTAACAGGAACTAGAAAATTGGTAAGATGTAACGACGGTGATTTCTCATATTTGTGATTGTTTGTCTTACGAGCAAGAACACAAGGAAATCACTAATTAATTTTAGAAGCTACAAAACATGTTTAAAACTGTATATTATCAGGATATCTAAGCATCTAAAAGGTCAAGTCATTGTGAATTGTTTTGAAGTCATCACTTCTAGGTGCTTAAACAGCATTAACATCTCATCAAAATATTCTTACCAGGGGCACCCAATGTCAATATAATTTTCGGAAAATATCTGTTCGGAACACGATTTGAGATCTGGAATTTTCGGAACATTTGTTGTCAAATTTCTTGCTTGCCTCCCTGTCCTTGGATTTTCGAACATCTAAAAAGTGGTATAATTGTCCAATGCATTTTTAAAGGATTTTTGCCCTTTTTTCTGGCTGAAATGTTCGAAAAGGTAAGTTTTGATCCCTATAATTTTCGGACAGCTAGACTTTCAGCTAGGAAATCCGAACAGATGAAAAATGTTTAGGAGATAAAAATATGCCTATATCTACCGCTTTAAATACTAAAATACGTTTAACAATGCTATATCTAAGTGATTTTGTATTATATTCTCGTTGGGTGCCCTTGTCTTACTTGCATTTGATTTGTCACATAATAAATCTCCAAATGCATAACTCTCTTGTAACCGAACAAGTAATGTGAACTTAACGACCAATGGGGTATGAAATATCCGTCATAAACTGTTTATATAAATTATTGTATGATTCCTGAATAATTGGGTAATTCTCTTGTAATTTAATAGGTAACTTAAAATGAATTATTACCAGGGATGTAAGAAATGTCACGGTGATTTCCCACATGTGTGATAATTTGTCAATCGATATTTCTCAATTTAAATTTAAATGTTGAATTGTTTTCCTCAACGCGCGGGCGATTGTCTTAAATCGTTTGCCTCAAATGGCGATTGTGTTGAACTGTGCTTCGGCAGGCGATTTTGTGACTTCAATGGGCGATTGAACTTTCCAGCGCGCTTGATTTGGCAGATAAATCAGGGACAGCGTCTCTGTATCTGGAATATTTTGACTAACCAGTGCATTCAAATACATCCTGTCTCCTTCGATTAAAAGTTTGGTCAACTGTAGCAGTATCCCAGTGCCGCATTAGACATGCTAAATTGCATTGTGCACACAACAGCGTTGAAAAACTCATAAAAGAGCATTGTCTTCCCCTGGAAATGTCTCTAAATCGTTCGTGACCTTGATGAATAGTTCCAGCGATTGATAGAATTGCACTGGGCATGATAGATCAGTTGAAAAAGAGCAATATAAACGTACCCGCTGATCGACAATTAAACAGATCGCAGGAACATAGTCAGTGTACAGCCGCCCACTCTACTCTCTCTTTTTTGCGGAGAGTGGGCGGCTGTACACAGGCTACGGGAACATGGACCATTCGGGCTGCGCACGCACAATTCAACAACTACCGCCGCTGATCTTATTATACTGCATCTTCAAAATCATCGCCACCGAACGAACGAAAGTCACATTCAAGGGGTGTTGAGAGCAGGGTTTGGAACGTTCAAGCACGATGGCATGAACCACCGTGGCATGAACCACCATGGCATGAACCACCGTGGTATACCTGCCAACTCTCACGCCTGCGGGTTGAAAACTTCGATCTCACGCCGGCTCACGCTCGCGGGCCAATTTCTCACGCCTGATTGAAAAATGTGAGTTGTTGCCGTCTTGCTTGACACAATTCCCAAAAATATGTTAACTCAGACCCATGTAAGGAACGAAAACCATGTGTAAAATGAATAAATGACAATACCTTCCTCGCGATCTCTGATTTTTGAAGTGAAAAGCACTGGAAGCTAGCTCGCGTTTATACGTCTTAGGAAGACTTCGGACATCTTCGGAAGACTTCGGACATCTTCGGAAATCTTCGGAAATGATCGTGTCGTCTTCAAAAATCCCAGCACTCCCAGGATAAAAATCTCACGCCTACATCTCAGAAAAAGTTGGCAGGTATACCGTGGCATGAACGATTGTTCTGCCTGAACGAAGCGGCAGAAATGAGGGAATGCTGTACGATCTCTAGACCACCAGGACACTTTGTCGAGTAAGAACCCAGATAAGAGACCTTCTGTTAGGTTGTAGGTTCGAGCCTTGACTATCCTTCAGTTGTCCTGTCGCCCGTTGAGACAACTTGTTTACAGGAAAACATGAATTTGGTGGAAACAATAGCCATAAAAGCTTTCACATTTTTAAGCTTTTTTACCACACTGAGAATTAAAGTACAGACTACTCGTTCAACATTACCGATTTAGGGAACGAAAGGAGTTGAATTTCGTATTAGATTCTGCGTTGAGAAAAGATTAAAGTGTACAGACAATTGATTCATCGTCCATTAAGTATGCCTTAAACATGGAGTAGCTTTTTAGTCTTTAAACCGAATTATTCGTACGACGATTGTCGCGATTGGTATCATGTGATCGGTCATGAGAAACGCTTATAAAGGCAGAGGTTGTAGTCGATACATGTGTGCAAACAATAATACATACTTTATCTTGCTTAGCATTTCACTGGGACATACGACACTGATCCGTTATAAGATCCGTCTGTAATTAATATGCTGGATTAATATTGAATTATAGACGGCATAATTTTTTTTCCCTCGACGCTTGAAAAATTTAATGTTATCTTTGATGAGTATTCTCAGTAACTGAAAAGAGCACGTGAATCACAGTTTATACCTTCAAGGTATAAGCTGTAATTCACGTGCTCTTTTCAGTTACTGAGAACCCACACACGCCTTATCTAAAAACTGAAACAGGGGCAGTGGAGTGAGGTCTGGCCAGCGATGGATGGAGTGGTCGGCCTTCCTATTATTTTAGTAACGGCCTTCCGGATAACTTCACTAAACGGCGTCAGAATGGCTCTAAACTAGGCAAAAGAGACAAGTTCGTCACACATTTGAGTTAGGAAAACTTTATTTCAAATGAGACAGTTATTTACACAATTTTTTTACGATCGGTGATTTTCCCATACAATTCTCTATATACACAAACTGTCGCATACACCACGTATTTTCAGCTTGGGGAGCCTGTGGATCTTCCAACAAATAAAACAAAGTAAAACTGCAAGGCTGGTTGTACGGCTGTGAGGAGATATATTTTTCATTTACCAATATTTTGTCAGGCACGGCCTGTCTTCATCTTCAGGGAGTTAAATGTGGTTCATTTGCCGTTAAATTTAACTTCCTGAAGAAGTCAGGCCCTGACTGAAGAAAAATTGGTAAATGAAAAGAATATATCTCCTCAAGAAGAAGACACGGATCTTCGCTCCCTACCACATTTTGTGTAACATTGTATAACAGTCCTTCCGTACCTTTTTATGGACTTCTTTTCATGAGATTAAGCTGGAATGAACTGTTTCTTTCTTACCCTCGATCCCCCTCCGAGAGGCCCCGGAATGTCCAATGTTCCTGATTTTACTAACGCCTCACAGGGTAGGGTATTGCGTGACGCCATCTACCCATGTGGGCTTTAAATTTCCTCAGAGCAAATTAAAATTATTTCTTCTTTTATACTCAGGTGATTAATTGAATCGCTCCTGACGAAAGCAACCAGGCAGTGATTACTTTTTTGGGTAGTTTCATTTTCCTGATCCTAGTTTAAGGGAAAACTTAATTACCGGTAGGTGTCTGACAATAAGACGCTCAAGGATTAGTGAAAAAAAAACAACAACAACAACAAACAAACAAATCTTAGCTTGACGCAGATGGAAAAATGTGTAGTCCGCGACTATTCAGGTTGCTGTTAAATCAATACTAACACATAAATACAGCCTATTTTCGACGTTGACTTCTCGCACTGCTTACGCGAGGTTAAATTACACGAAGAAGAACGGGCTTTCTAGCCTATTATCGAATTGAAGAGGGCAAGTAAACTCACCGCCATCTCTTCGGCCTCTGCCTTAAAACAAGTGGGCCTTTCCTTTCGGTTTCCGATCGCGACTTGACTGCCACATGAGGCACAAAGACTTTGTAGAGGTTTTGAAATATTATTACCCAATAAGGCTTACATGAGTATTTTGCAATTTTCACAGGATCTTCTCCGGGCAACAAATTAAAGATAGAAAGATGGTTTTACATGAGATGAGTATTTCGCAATTTCATGCCGGCGAACCATAGGAGCAGCAAATTAATTTAATGATTGAAAGATAGCCTTACATGAGATGAGTATTTCGCAATTTTCACACGATCTTCTCCAAACAAACTTAAAAATACAAAGAAAACTAAATCGAGTATTTGTGCCTAGTTGTGCCCAGTCCTTTAGGCTCATCCCATGGTGGTTCTATGGTGGTTCACTGTGCGGTGGGCGAACGTTGAACCCATATATATAGAGCCCAGGCCCCACAAGGAAAGTCGAGAATAGTGTTGCTGCTCGCTAATGCTCGCAGCAATAACTTTATTTAAACTCGAATATTTAAGTCAAAGATGCCAATAAAAGATGCTAATATCTCCGAGGAAAATTCTAGTTTTCCAGGAGCAGGTACTCAACTACTATGTTGTAACTGTCACAAAACCATTCTTCAGCGCTTCCGTAAACAATGTCTAATTTCTCCGTCAAACTCGGCTGATTCCGCGATTGTGGCACCACTAAGTTCTATTCGGCTCTTTTTGGATTCACGACTTGTTGCTTCCGAATATAATTCAAAAGAATTACCACAGCTACAAACATTTTCGAGGCGGTGGAAGTGGAACGATGCATTTTTTCTAGAATGTTCGGGACTGTAAATCCCGTAGGGAGTACAACTACAATGTCTTCTTTCAGACAAACCATTCTTCGGATGCATTCTCTCTGCTCTTCCTTTAAAGATTTGAAAAAAAATCCGAAGTGGAGGCAACAGCAGCTGTAAACAGATCCTAAACATCATTCCTGTTCAAATCCTTCTCGGCGGCCATAATATGATCAGATGTTAACTGATTTTACTAAAGTACCATTTGGGGGGCTTGACCAATCAGACAAAAAAGCCAAATTTTGGCTTTTTCAAATATGATCCGTACAGGAAATGTATCATGCCCTCCTTCCCCAAGATGATAAGTAGCGAGGGAGGTCATGATCGCAGACTAACCCTTTCCTGAAGAACCTTTTCCTTGACTAATGAAGCACAAAATAGACGACAAGCTTTCTTTCAAATAATTCTTCGCTGTCACATTTTCCAATTATTTTTTTACCTGAAGATTGCGCAGAGTTCAGTACAAATAAATACAAATAGCCAGCCAACAGAGATCACAGATCCACTTAAGGTGTGCGGTTCCTTTGGTTTCAGTTTTATACATAACACCACGCTTGGTAAATACTAGAAATACAGCTCACTTTGATTACGGCTCGACGGGCGAAAGATAACAGAACATAATGGTTTAAGAACCGAATACTAATGAAGTAAACATCGAATATTTAACAATTATTTGCCTCAGGCTCAGTGATTATAAGTGAATATTCAGCGAGACGAAGTCACACAGGTGTTTATTTCAAAAAAAAAAAAAACATTTCAACGCGAAATCATCTGCACATACAGTGGCAAAACGACTACTGGCAGCCAATATGTCCGTCGAGGTGATTATCGGCTGATAATCCGGGATAGCGAGCCAATGAGAGCGCGCGATTTTGTATAATCACTTGTGTATATAATGATTTAAGCACCGAAAATAAGGACGTAAGCACCGAGTATCATGAGGTAAGCACCGAATATCGTGACCAAAAGTATCATAAGACAGTTAGGCCCTCCATAGTTTTCACGGTTTCCCTAATAGGGCAGGGGTTGCTATGGTGTTTGTGTGTTATTCATTGATGACGTAGTTCGTTATAGGTTGCTATGCTGATTATCGATTGCGGGATTTTGCGATTCGGTGCCGTTCCAAAGTCGAAATTCCCCGTCAAGTCGGGCGTGAAGTTAAAGGGCCTGTGGCACTCTATTACGCATGTGCGGCTGTTTGATTTTTGACCAATCTCGTTCCCCGAGTCTTCGTTCCCCTTGACCAGCGGGTCGTAACCCGACCCGCTGGTCAAGGGTAACGAAGACTCTGGGAACGAGATTGATTTTTGACCCACGTCGACCCGACAGTTCTTTTTTCAAAGCCAGTATCAATGACGGAAATCCTGTTTAATCGACACAGTGAGACGTGCCAAGGTTGTAATAACATTTCTAAACTTCAGTTTGGTAATATACGAAGGACTTGGACGCCATATTGTGTTAGGGATCTGGGATTTGGGATCTGTGTGGATAAAATTCATGTCCACGAAAGCCGGATCAGGCGAAGGGGCTCGGGTCGAAAGGTTCTTACACAACCTTATCATGTGTGAGTCGAAAGTTCAAGTTGTTGTTGCCTAGGGCGTCATGAAGTTTTGACCAATGACACGTGACACGTTCTCCTCCAATCAGAAAACGTATTTGAGTTGGTTAGGTATAACAAGATTCTTTGTCCTCAGCTTAGTGTGCGTTTTATTTTGCTATTCGTGTTTTTTAGCCGTCAGTTCAGTTGCCATATCATGGAATGATGGCTTTCAGTGTAGGGACGCACAAGGAGCAATTGGCTTCAGCTTTGAAGCGTCTCGATTTACCTGTTGAAGCCCACGGTAGATGAGTATTTTTGTTTGATAAAAAAGAAGGGCTGAAATTTTTTTTATGATTAGAATAGGGTCAAGCATGATAGATCTGCTCAGTTTATTTCGCATCATTTGAAAGTCAATTTACCGGTACATTCATTTGCCATTCATTTAGCTACCTTTCTAAACAGAGTACAGGTAGCATTTTTGATCAAGTATTTTGAAATACACTATGCAACTAATACTCTATCAAGCAATTGAATACACTATGCAAGACGTATCGTGTTGATGATAAATTTTACAAATAATAATAATTATATAAACAGTAAGTTGCATTCATTTTAGTCAACCAGAAACCACCTGGTAAAACTATTTGTGTAAGCATGGATCACACTTTTGGCATACTGGTCCTTTGGAATGTGCAAACAGTATGTCTCTGATGTACACACGCCAATGAGAATTCCCTTCAAGCAAGTTTTATACATCATTATCAACAATGATGAGCACAGCTGTATGATGATAGTTATTAATACTGTAAATGAAGAAATATGTTGTCATGAAGTATGGGTATGTTCATTGTTAAAAACTTTAAAGGACACTGCAGGTTGACACTAGTAGTTCAGTAACTCATGTGTTGTTGTTTACCGGTAGTTGATGTTTGCTATTGGTACTAACTGGCAGAACTGTTTGGCTTACAAAAGGAATTATGGCATAGATGGTTACCTCAAATAAACAATCACAGACCCTGGGCAGTCAATCACTGTCCTGGCCTAGGTTCATCTGCTCAATGTAACAGTAGTGGAATATTTTAACTAGTGATTACTGTTGATAGCAATTATTTCATATTTACTGGCCCATAATCTTTTTTTTAGGGAACAAGTTTACAGAGCAAGGAAAAAGTTGACTATCCTTGATTGGAATTACTGGTATCATAATGGCTTTTCATTTTCCACCACTGAGGATCATGCTGACACCATCATTGCAAGAAAATACAACCACAGAACAAAATCTTGGGATGTGAGGATATTAAAGGTGTCCAAAGATTGTAAATATATTTGGATGCTAAAGGACAAAATTTTCAAACTTCACATTGATGTTGACGACTATTTAAACACTCGTGAAGTCTGTCTGGAACCTGACGATCCCAGAATCATTTCTCCAACAATTGTTGAAAGTGAACCTCTTCCAGCTCATGAGCTCCTAGCAAGAGGCAGAAACAGATTTTCACAAATAAGCAGCTCATAGAGATTTAAATGCAAAACTTTCAGCTACCGTAAAACTAGGAAAAACATGAATGCCCTTACAATAATAATTTATGTTGCAGTGATGAAATTACTAACAGTCAGGTGTCAATGGAATGGCTCAAGTCAAGCTTATAAGCCTTGCCTTTTTGCTTCAGTTTTGGTAGTAACTTGAAGTAATAATTATATTAACCTTTTTTTCTCTCCAAGTTTTGTGGGGTCATTGTGACAGCACTAAGCCAGCTTTGAAACCAGGACACCATGTACAGTGTATGACTTGACAGTTTTAACCCAAGATAAGGGCTGACCATACATTACACATTGTAGCTTTGACATCGTTGTTGGAGTTTTGTCTCATGGTAACATGTTGTATAACTTTAGAATTTTGTCTACTGATGTGATTTCTTATTGTGTGATTTTGTACATGGCAATTTTATTGCATAGCTTTTGAAAACTGAAATAATTTAAACTACCGTGAAAAAAAATGTAATGTAAATACGAAAAATGGAAATCCAAATTCAGTGCTATGATATTGGAAAATTGACAGTTATTGTAAAAAGCGGTGTTGACAGTAACATGTGAATACAGATGACAAACAAGCAAAATCAAATTTTATTATTGTTCATATACATGTCTGCATCAAATTATTTGAAGATGTGAAAGCATTAATTATTACTCTAAGAAAATTTCCATTCTTGCAAAAGTTTAAGTCACTCTAAACCAGAAGAAATGGTGTCACAAATAAATGTAATCTAAATTGCCTTAAAAACAGTTTTTATCCTAATCCAAAGTTTCACACTAAAAGGCAACTAAAACAAGTCAGTTATTGGGGGTGATGGTGTGCAGAAAATAATTATTAAAAGAGGGGATCCTGAGATTTCCTGATATTTTTATTTGGGAGTGGAGGTTCCCTTTAATGAAAAACCACACACCGTCAGCGGCTTTTTGTCTGCTATTACTTCCCAACATTTAGACAGTTTGGAAACCCATATAAACACCTGTTGCTTAGGGAATAGTGTCTTCTAGTACAAGGTACATGCACACAGCAGAGGGAACAACTTTCCTCTTCTTCCAAGGGCAGTCACCTTGTGTATCTAGGATGTATAAATATTGTGTTGAAACAGAGTTTTCAAAAGTGCCTTGTTTGTGAAATACAGTTCAATCCCCACATCCTTTGTTTTTGATGTCGTGGCTCATACACCTGTAGTACGGCAGTTACCTTATTTGCCCAATTCAGGAACTGGTTTTTGGTCAATAGACCACTTTCATAAATGGTGACCACCTTCACAGTTTTTTGTATTTTTGTTAATAATTATTACACCTACTTCCCTCATTTTTAATATTCTTTTGAAAGTTGGTTGTCATAGCAAGACTAGAAAGGCTTGTTAGCTAAAACAGAAGAACACTTTATTTGGCAGGCATTATGAAATAGATCTATGCAAATGTAGGTTGCCAATTTGACTATGGTACATCGGCAAGTCAGGTGCTGGCATATCTTCATGGTCAGAGGCATTTTCATCTTGTTCCATAAGAAGGTAATCAGCATAATCCATGCTTCCCACTCCCTTCTGTAGTGCCTTTATGGCCAGTTTCCATGTCATATTTATCAGCTCCTAGGGAAAGAGATTATTAATGTGGTACATTGCAATTCCGTGAAAGAAGTCCTGCCCTCAAAGATTATTGATTTTTTGAAGTTATGATGTACATACATGGAAGAGAACTCCCCACTCGCAGCGGAGCTCGAGTACTACCGGTTAACAGGCCTTGATAAACAACTCAGCTTGTCTGTTCGGCCTGCCGGAGACCGCAATCGCTCTGAAAAAAAAATGTTGAACATGTATTATCGCCTACCTTGTTTCTGCATGGTTTCGTCGCTGTTCCACATATGCAAGTTTCTGTGCAAGATAGATATTTTTCCTACAGTTTTCCACGGTCATCTCTGACGTTAGATCATGACTAAAACACCACACGAGTACATACGGGTAACATACGAGTAACATACGAGTAACATACGGAACATACGGACACATACGAGTAACACACGACTAACATACGAGTAACATACGGATACATACGACTAACATACGGATACATACGAGTAAAAAAATACGAAAATATACGAGTAAAATTCATACCAGTAAATTTTTATGCAAAGTAACGACAACTTAAGTAAAATATTACGCATTATTTCCCCGACTAAGGAAAGTTTGCGTTACAAGAGCAAAGATATTTGATATTAATATCAAATATCTGGGGTCATGCCTGGTAATCTGATGTGCGCAAAAAAATAGCCTGTCGCGCAGTGGATGGTCTTCACGCCGCGGTTCGATCTTTACCGTGCACTGAACAGATTGAAGAGCGTAATACTGATTTACAGATGACACATTTGAGAAAGGAACCGTGATGTAGATGTAACTAACAGTGATAAGTGAAGTGTTTTTGCTACAGCGGATGATACCAAAAATCTGCTTTAATTTTGTAACATGAAAGATAAAAGCACATGTTTTGCAAACCAAACGAACCATCGATTGCATTATGATTTAAGCCAACTGAACAGTCACAGAATGACACAATCAGTAGATATTTAGTCTTATATGTCTGTTTATATTTGTCTTTTAAAAGTGTGTTGTTAGAATATCAGGAAAAAATAATTCTTCGGACGTACGGTCAGGGGCACTCAACAAGAATATAGTTCAAAACCACTAAACATAGCATTGTTAAACGGATTTTGGTATTTAACGGTAGATATAGGCATTACATGCATTACAGGCCAAAGCAGTGCAAATGAAGCAGTTAAATTTTAACTGTTGATGTTACAAGTTGCTTTCGTAGTTGATTATGACTGCCAGGCCAGGCTTCTGCCATGCCGCCCAGAAAGGCGAAGCCCTTAGGCTTCCTAGAACCAACTCTTCAAAGGCAACATTTGAAGAAAACGTTAAAAATTTCAGATCACACTTGCGTGTCCGAGGCTATCCAGATAATCTGGTAAACAAAGTCCTCGCAGAAGTCAAATTTATAGATAGAAAGTCGGCACTTCAAAAAAAAAACGCAAAAAGTGCAAAACGGATTAATGCCTTTTGTCACACAATACAATCCATCAGTGCCTAACCTTAAAAATATTTTAATGAGCAAGTGGCATTTAATCGAAAACCAACCAATGCTGAGAGAAATATACAGAGAACCACCTCTCGTCTCCTACAGGAGAGGAAAATCTCTAAAAGACATACTTGTTAGAGCTAAACTCTAAAGGTCAAAGATCTATTACATCACGAAACAGCGGGAGTCGTGTTTAGCCTGTCAACCCCTTTTAACCACGTTTCAATATTTCTTGAATTGTTAAGAGCTTTTGATGGCTTTAATAGCTTTGTAATTCCTGATATCTCGATGCTTAAAATACATACCCCTTGGACCTCTGATATGAAGTGTGTGTGAGTGAGTGTGTGGATGCCACCCCCCTCAGATTTTGCAAATTTTGGAAAGGAGATTTACTCTGTTGCTAAAACTTTAAGCAGCTGTTCGTTTATTGCTTGCGGATTTTTTAATGTGTCAACTGTTCCCAAAATACGACATTTTAAACATAATTCGTCTAGTTTCTCAACACGAAGTTACAAAATCGATACATTTTTACATGTACATGGTTACATTTAAGCTTTCTGGCTTGATTTTGCACTGCTTTTTTTGCCATTAAAAAAGGCAACTTGAACTAAGGTGAAATAGTGAGATCAAGATGGCGGATCTGATGACGTCATACGACGTCAGCGACGTCAGCAAAATATATTGTTTTACTGTGACTGTGGGTGTGTGTGTGGGTCCACCAACATCATCCCCCCCCCCCCCCCTCAAACTGAACCGGGAACGTGTTTGCTGACGTGCAAAAATGCTTGCAAGGCTTATAATTAGAGCTTAGTTTATGAGAAAAACACTCGTATTACTCGTATGTATTGGTATGTATCCGTATGTTAGTCGTATGTATCCGTGTGTTAGTCGTATGTATCCGTATGTTACTCGTATGTTAGTCGTATGTTAGTCGTATGTTAGTCGTATGTATTCGTATGTATCCGTATGTTCCGTATGTTACTCGTATGTTACCCGTATGTACTCGTGTGGTGTTTTAGTCATGATCCTGACGTTAAACTGCAGAACACTCGAGGCTACAGCATGACAAGTCAGTGACAAGTGAAGAATTCCATTGAGAAAAAGGCCTGGAAATTTCACAAATGGTTCAAGTTTTTGCCCGAAACAATTTCATCGAGTTTCCTCACGTTTTTCTCCTAAGGGGTCTGCGGAAACACTGCTTGTGCTTCGCCATTTTATTTCCAAGATACATCGAACGATAATATAAATATCTCATCTCGCGGGCGTCGTGTGAAGATTTCTATTGGTTGAAAATTGTGTGGTTGTCAATCAAGCTCACACATGCGCTTTATCGTGACACAGGTTGCACTTCACTGGCGAAAAAGTTGTCAAGGCCCTTTAACAGAACGGGAAGCGACTGAATTGACATCTTCAAAAACAAAAACTTTTAAGTTGTTATTTTTGAAGATGTCAATACCAAAAGTTAAAACTTACTCTTAAAAGTGTTATTAAAAATAAGTGCTGAAGACCCTACTATCTTTGTTAGCGTTCGTCGACGAACGAGTCAGAATGATTCTGTATCATACAAATAATCGTTGTTCTAATTTTTAATTCACCAGGTATGTTAAATCACAGGTATGTTATTCACAGGTATGTTATTCACTGTCACGTTATCCACTGTCACAGGAAGTCAATCCCATGACGAGTGTAAACTTCATATGAGATATTGGCTATACCGTATAGCCAAAAAATAGCTCCATCGTAGGAATTTTATGAAACCAATCAGACTCGTTCTTGTCTCGAACGAATTATCTATGTTAATAGTCTGTGTTTTGTGTGCCTCGCTCACAGTACGCGAGGTTGCGTTTTGGACACGTCTCACTAGACAGGAGAGACAGCTTCATCTGTATACTCTGAGCAAAGAAATGGACCCAGATATTAATTTCTGGAAATTTGTTTTGTGGAGTTTTATTTCCGGTAGCATCGGTGGGGTGTTAACATTCCGAGTTAGCTTTCAAGATTTGGGAGAATGAAATAGAGATGTTTGTAACGGAACAAATACGAAAACTTGAAGGCGTTGTTTGGTGGAGATCTCGTAAGAAAGCTGTTGAGAATGATGAAAGCTTCTGGATAAAAGGGAGTGTCTGTTTTCAGCTTATTGCAAAAGTTACTTATCGAAGCGTTTTTTTTTTCTTCTTACTCTTTTCATTTCTTTTCTTTTTCTTCCGTTTAAATTACGCATTTTATAAAATGGTCAAGAAACATTTGAAACAAAAATCCGCGGCCCCAAAAAGTGCTTTTTGAGGAACATATATTCGAAAAATCCATCTCTTGTTCCTTAGGAAATATAACTGAACTGGTCGTCAACGTGTGCCCTAACAAATACAATACACTGATCGGTGGTTGGGCGTAAAATTTATTCAGGTCTTTGATGCGCAACCGGTTTTCCTTATTTTTATGAATTCCAATAACTTTCTTAACTTAGGTTACGGGCTTTGTAAATTGTAACTGTAACTTATAATATGCCTGGAAATATGTTCAAGTAGAATTTTCGAAGAAGTACATTTTACTTTTTACCGGGCGAATTTGCCACCCTTACAGAATGGAATGATAACTGATTCTCGTGAATTTTTTTTTGTTTGTTTAGGTGTAAATATGCAGAGGAAGACCCAACTGCATTGTGTATTTAAAGCGATTCAGTTTGTAGTGTTCTGTCAACTGTTAACTGTCTGTCAATTATCTGCGATGATTTCTTCAAGTTCCTGTGAAAGCACTGAGGTAGCCATCAAGCCGCACTGTTGACGAAGAACTTTCGAAGAACTTTGACAGTTGGAGAAAAGATGTTTAAGAAGTGCCTTTTATTTTTGCTTGTGAAAAGCTACTTCAGATATGCGTTGGTTCTTATTCTCTGCGCGAACAGTTTTCAAGGTTCGACGAAGAGATACTGCAAATAGGGCAAATCGTGTTCATGTGCTCCTTCTCAGTCCGTAGACACCCATTCAATGAATGTGCCACTCGGCCCTACGTTTTCTTTGATTTAGTTAAACTGTCTCAAGCTTGTGACGGTTTACATTTGACATAATTGCAAAGCTCGAGTTTGGCACTATTAGTAGAAAACTGCATGTGTTCTACTTCTTAATAGATTCTGCTACTATTTCTTGTACGAGGTCTCTGTTATTTACAAAAGTCGTGAGAGGTGCTAAATATTTAGGTCGTTTGCGGTTTCCGCGCTGATTGTAGACATTAGTTTGCACTGCCTTAGTGATTAGGTTTGATGCGTGTGGTGCGTAATCCGTAACCACGAGGTCAACTAAAAGAATGTCTGGTGCATACATAACAAACATTTTCATTGATATGCTGCAAGTGTTTATTAATAGCTCTAAAAATACCAACAGATTTTGTCAAGAGTGGCAAATCAATAAAGGGCTCGTGACAGCTAGAGTACTTTTTGAATAGTCGTTTTCAATTTTTCTGAATGTTCGAAATTTCAAGAGAACCTACCTTGGACGATCACTGGAAGAACTGAACAAATGGCTGCTGAAACAACACGCGACAGATTATTTGATCCCCACAAAGATCCACCTGCTTTACCCAAACACAAAAGATTGGATTTTCAACAAATATAAACCCCTCTTAACGGAAAGAACTGTATTTGACGGTGAGATTGTGCAAGGGAAAACAAAGTGGGACCACGTTTAAGCTTTGAAATTTTAAGATCTACAAACATGTGTGTTACAGAGGGTCAAAAACGCCATTTAGATGTATCAAGACACTTAAGATGATTTTTATTTGAACAATTTCATAGGATTTATTAAGTGGTGTAAATTAGTCATTCTCTTATTCAGTACACGTTTTGAGATTTAATATAATTAATTAGCTCTTCAATTTTGCCTTATTTTTTGGTTAAATTTGTGATAATTGTATGGGTTTAAAACGTTGATCCCGAAGACAAACCAACCACTGCAACGATTTGCTGAACCATCCTCACTATCCTTGTCACGATGCCCGTGTCGACAGCAACTGCTACAGAGCTATAAGCAGTCTACCGTGCGAGTCTGGTCTCGCTCTCCTTATGCTTAACAGAGATCAAGAAGCCGCGTTGATTGGCATTCGAATTTTGAAGATTTGTAACTGAAAAAAGAGGTTTATTTTGACCCTGCATTTTATCACTATAGTATACTTATGTCCATAAATGCACCTAATTAGATTAAACGTTCGTAACTATTTATGCTACTGCACTAAACCATAGCCATTTCATTTGGAAAGAAAACCGACACACACCGACCGTTATCTCGATTTCTTTTCGTGTCACCCTTTGTGCCACAAAAGAACCGTGGTTAACACTTTGCTGAAAAGAGCAGACAACTCTCCGTCAACGAATAAAGAAAAACGAGAAGAAACGCAACGAGTCAACGCCGTTCTGCGAGATAATACCTATCCCATGTCTTTTATTCAAAACTGCGAGAGGGCGTTAACCCAAAAAACCTGTCGATAACAACTTCCATGGCTTTGTAGTGCTGCAGTATGTACAGGTCGTTTCCGAGAAATAGGTCGCATTTTGAAACAACAAAAGGTCACAGTAGCTAACAAACCACAACAGACTTTTTCCGCGCTCCAAAGAGCTAGACGATTCTGGCCGCCAGAAATCAGGCATAGTGTACAAAATCAATTGCACACGGTGTAATTTTGTGTACTATGGCTAAACAGAAAAATCATTAACGACCCGAATTGCGAAGCACCAAAATGCAGTGGCAGGTTTTGACCAAAACTCCAAAGTTGCAAGCCATGTCCACCATTTCAGCCACATCATGAACTTTGAAAATGTCAAGGTCGTGGTTTCGAAGCTAATTACCACGAGCGACGTTTCCTCGAAGCTGGCACTCTATTTTGGACCCGAACACTGGGAACGATCGAATCGTACTTCCAGTAGCCTGCGTCACAGACAGACAAAACCGCCGGTGCAGTCGTGACGCATCCGGCTGCAACGCAGGCTAACAAAGGCATCGCGCGAGCATGAATCGCATAGTCACGCGCGTAAGCTTCGCGCTACGTTACTTTAAATGATATAATATGTTATAATACTCGTATGATAACGAACTTCGCTTTCATATCACTGATGAAGGCCTAAGAATTAGCCGAAACGTCTGTTGAGAAATATCAAGAGTCAGAGGCAAAACTTATGACATCTCCTGACTACACTTTTTCCATTTTTAAACAACTGTCATAGTTTGTAAGACTTTCTTTAATCAGAGTTACAATTTCCTGAAAGTGTTGAAACAGGTTTTAGCCTCTTTATTGTGCTTCCGGGAAAACTTGATAAAGTAAAAATCATGGACAACCAATAAGTTAAACGCGTCCAATTAAAAAACAAGAACATTTCAACACGTACTACGCTGGCTTTTTGCAACCTCTCCTTGCCACCTCATGCTGTTCTTGGTTCCCGTAATCACTTAGTTGAAATGCCTTCTCCGCTTTGAAACAGTGTTCGCAGTACCCACATCTCCCCTCGGACCACAATTTTGTTCGAATGGGAAACAATTGAAACAAGAAGCAATCTGAGCTGCAGTACTCATGTTTTGCGAGTAAAGTCTTCTTGCAAAATACCATTTCAAATAAACATGTGCATTTGCATTAGGTTCGGCGCGACGGTTCGGTGTCGTTCCAAAATTCGAAATTCCCGGCCAAGGCGGGCGTGAATTTAAAAGAGGCCGTTCTTAATTTATTACAGACGATTCAATTTAGTTCGGCTCATGGAAAGTGGAGCGACTGAATCAGGCCTTAAGTTCTGAATTTTTTATATTGACATCTTCAAAAATAACAAGTGTAATTGGAAGTAAGTGCTGAATACCCTACTGCCTGTCAGAATTATTCTGAATTATACGAATAGTTGTTGCTCTAGTTACGTCACCAAGTAGTCAAGCTTGTCACATGACGGAAATGAAGCATGTTAGCTTTAAGTAACGGGTGCAAACGCATTTTTCGGCTTAGAGGCGAAAAATGTGTCTGCTCCCCGCAGGCTACTTGTGATTGGCTATACGAAATATTTCTCTCGTAAAAGAAGTTTAGAACCAATCAGACTCGGTCTTGTCTCGGAAGAACCATATGGGTTAAGAGTCTGTGTTTCGTTTGACCCGCTCTCATATATGTGAGGTTGCGCTTAGACCACTGACACGTAGAGAGGAGAGCCAGCTTCATCTGTACTCTGAGCAAAGAAATGGAGCCAAATATTAATTTCTGGATTTTTGTTTTGTGGAGTTCAATTTCCGGTATCATCGGTGGGATGTTAATATTCTTAGCTTTAAAGATTTGGGAGAATGAGATAGAGATGTTTGTGAGGAAACAGATACGAATACTGAACGGCGCTGTTTGGCGGAGATCTCGCAAGAGGGCTGTTGAGAATGATGAAAGCCTGTCATTAATCTAAAAGTGAGTATATTTTGAGCTTATTGCAAAAGTTACTCATCGAATCATTTTCTTTTCGTCTTAGGCTCGTTTTAAATGTCGCATTTTACGAGTGCCGAATCTAATGCAAATGAGAATCTATCGTTGTCGCTCATTTTCATTAGATTCGGCACATGAAAAATGCGACCTTAAAACGGGCTTATTCTTTCCTTTCTGCAATCTTTTAAATTATGCATTTTATAAAATAGTCAAGACACATTTGAAACAGAAATCCGCTTCCCAAAGAAGAGCTGTTGAGAAAATTGTATTCGAAAAATCAAACTCTCATGGCCAAGGAAACGAAAGGGACCTTACCATCAACTTGTGTCTGAGGAAATACGATCCACTGATAGGTGATTTGGGGAGGGTTAACTTTCAAGGGGCTTTGATGCTCCATCAATTCTCCTTAATTTGTAAATTTTCTTAATCTACGAACTTCCTTAACTTAAGTTATGGGCTTTGTAAATTGTACCTGTAATTTAAAAACGTGTACAAAACTTTTCCTGACATTTAGGACACCTGGAAAGATTTTCAAATGGAATTTTCGATTTAGTGCATTTTACCTTTACCGGGTGATTGTGATTCCCTTACAGATTGCAAATACGTGAAGTTGTCGTGAAATTAAAATCCATCTCCTCTTTCGTTTGTTTAGGTGTAGGAAATCAGAGGAAGACCCAAATACATTGTGTATAAAACGATTTAGTTTGAAGTTTTCTCACTGTCAACTGGTAACTGTCCGTCAAATATCTACGATGTTTTCATTCCTGTGAAAGCACTGAGGCAGAACATCAAGCCGCACCGTTGTCGAAGAACTTTCGCTACAACTGGAAAACAAGCCCCGGTTGGTTTTTATTATCTACGCAAGCAGTTTTCAAGGTTCAATGAAGCGATACAGTAGATAGGAAGGATATCTGTTGGCAAATATTGCTTTTGTTATTGAAATAAAATTTGCCAACTACGACAAAGCCCACGGGGCTCTGGTTAGCACATTAATGACAATGATTGACGTGAAGGATATCTTCCCTATTAGGCAAGGCGTCCATATTTCAATGTATGTGCCTCTTCGCCCTACATTTTCTTTGATTTAATTAACTGTCTCCAGCTTGTGTTTATATTTGACATAATTGCAAAGCTTGAGTTTGGCATAATTAGCAGAAAACTGTATGTGTTGTACTTGTTAAAAGGGTCTGTGCGTGCAAATATTTTTATTTACGGTCTGTCGCGCATTTTGACAACATTTAGGTGGTGAAGAGATGCTAATTTTAGATCGTTTCCGGTTTGAGACTGTCTTGTTTTTACGGCCTGAAACATTTACACGAGCAATTTTTCCTTGACAAGGAAGAATGTCTCGTGTAGATGGGGAATAGTGGACAAATTTTCCTCGTCAAGGAAAATCTGGCGTGCTAGCTTTTTCTTGACAAGAGAAAAATTTGCTCCTGTAGACGGACAACAAGGAAAATGTGACAAGGATATTATTGATTTTTTGGGCATAAACGAAACTTGTCAAGGGAAACTTGCTGATCGTCTACATGAACAAGGAAACCTTGTCAATGGAAAATTGTAAAGGAAAATTTGTTGATCATCTACACGAGAAATAAAAATTGACAAAGTAAACTTGTCAAGGAAAAATTACTCGTGCGGGTTAAGTACGTGTAAAAGTGGGTGGTGTTTTCATAACAAACATTCATTTTATTGATATGACGCAAGTGTTTAGCAATAACTCTGAAAATACCAACAGACAGGGCTTAGAACACAAGTGAGAGATTTTTTTTTTACACTCAAGTGAAGAAAAGTTGGGCCCTGGGAACCCCCACGTTGCTAAAGTCGCCCCATTAATCTGCTGCGTTGCCAGCGTGGTGGCCTTGATGGTGTAGTGGCTTAGCATGCCCGACTAGTAATCAGGGAGACGTGGGTTCGAGTCCCGCTCAGGGCAAAAACCAATTTTTCGGATGGGTGTATCGAAAGGGTAAAATGCACGGTATGTGTTAGTCTCTTCGTAGTCTATACCTTTCATTGCCTCGAAATCTCTCACTTGAATTTGAACAATTTCATAGAAGATATTACTGCGCCTTTCAATAACATGCGGACTCTTAAATTCAAAGGTCAACCGACAAATGCGTTTTTCGCTACCGTCAATTAAATGTTCGGCGGCTCCTCCCAGCTTCCGACTTTGTTGACTGAACTGGGCTTAACGATGTGATTTGATTATTACGCACTCGACAGTAGTCGGAAGCTCGGAGGAGCCGCCGAACATTTGATTGACGGTAGCGAAAAACGCATTTGTCGGTTGACCTTTGAATTTAAGAGTCCGCATGTTATTGAAAGGCGCAGTAAGTTCACATTTTTAGATTTAATATAATTAATCAGCTCGGCTTAACTACAGAATTCCGCAGGCCCACTTATTTCCATGTCATTGATCAACAAAAGCTCCCATTGATGTGTGTCTCGTCACTACAAAAGCTTCTAACTAATTTGCATGTGCTGGCTCTGTGTGGCCCTGTATTCTTTAGTTGCTCCCGTAGTTTGTTTAGTTTCAAGTGGGAGCACGTTGATCCAGAAGACAAACCCACCACTGCAACGATTTGCTGCACCATCCTCACTATCCTTGTCACGATGCCCGTGTCGACAGCAACTGCTACAGAGCTATAAGCAGTCTACCGTGCGAGTCTGGTCTCGCTCTCCTTTTGCTTAACAGAGATAGGACCAGTTGTCCAAGAGTTCGTGTCAAGAAGCCGCGTTGATTGGCATTCGAATTTTGAAGATTTGTAACTGAAACATGAGGTATATTTTTGACCCTGCATTTTATCACAATTGTATACTTATGTCCATAAATGCACCTAATTAGATTAAAACGTTCGTAACTATTTATGCTATACTGCACTAAACCATAGCCATTTCATTTGGAAAGATGGCGTGCGCCTTGAAAGTACGTAAATGTGGAGGGATGTTCAAAATTTGTAATTGGTTACATAATGACAAAAGCGATGTTTTTTCCATTTATATTAATTCGATAAAGCGCGAACATGTTACATGACCGCCACATTCTTGATCTAGACTGTGGATTAAATCTTTGGTTCTGTTTTGGCTAATGGTAGCTACGCACTACTTTGTTAGTCATACTAAAACAATCCTACTGTATTATGCTACATAAACCTTTTGTTATCTACATTGTAGCTTAGGAGATAGCAGTTGGCCAGGAACGCCCGTGGCCTTATTATTTTCTAATCCGATTCTCTCTTATTCCTACCCCTTTCGGTGTGTCTTTTTTGTTCTGCTATGTCCTGTCGTGCTTAGATGTAATGGAAAGCATAATTTCCTGCCTTTCAGTCGAACTACAAGAAAACAAGGGAATCTTAATAATTGATCTTCGCCGAAAAGGCTTTGAAAACCAAAACAACAATTAAAGTCTAGCTTTAACTAGCGAAAGATGTTTTGGCCTCTGAGTCAATAGCCCATTCGGTCTTCGGCCTCATGGACTATTGACTCAGAGCCCATTCGGGCTCGAGGAATAATTGTTAATTATTCGCCAAAGGCGAGGAAGATCGTTGAATAAAAACAAACCCAAAGTAGGTTTGTACGGGTCCGCAAATGATCCCAGGACCGCAAATGATCCCCAAAGTGTACCGAAATGATACCAGGACCGCAAATAGTCTCGGAACGTAAATGATCCCCATTTTGGAACGCAAATGATCCCGAAAAAAAAGTAAGGAATGGCATGGAGGGTGGATTGGTGAGGATAGAGAATTAATGTGAAGAACGCTTATTTTTATTAAAACCACTTTAAATCATGCATGGCTAGCAACAGGTTTCTGCCTCATTATAGTTTTCAAGAAAGACTGAATGCCACATTTAATTAGACTCGTTTCAGTAACCGACGTACAGAGTCCGAAATTCTCATGGGAATTTAGAATTGCCACGTGTATCTCTGGCGGGTGTCATTTGATGTCATTTGATGAGCTACGCCTTCCAAGCACTGCTGGAAATGGCTAAACTGATTTTTCTAATCGTTTTTGTGTCTTCATTGGTAAAATTTGAGAATGCTCTTGGAGCTGACGATGTTGATGATAAGAAAAAGCAAGAAGAGAAAAGAAAAAACCAGGTAGGTTTGGAGCTTTGTGCGCACACATTGACAGCTAAAACCATGCGCAACACGTTCCGCTAGCCTAGCGTTAGACCAATACTTGTTATTTGCCCGTAAATGAAAAGGGTCACTTTTTAAGAAATCTAACAGATTCAACTTTCTATCCCTACTGAGCCAACACGAAAAAATCTGCCTATGGATGATGACGTGTACGATGCTCTTTTCAGTATATTATCTGTTGAGAAATCACTTCTCGACTGGCCTAAGAAAGGTGACCAAGGCTTAAGGCAACGAGTTTATAGAAAGTTAAGAAGTGATATCTATGACCTAAAAGAAGTCTATGATCCAATAGTTGGGCAGAAGAAACGAATCGTCGAAAAGAAAAATAATTGCATTTTGGTGAAAACGTCAGAGGTCTCTCAGCTTGTGAATTGCGCGTACCACGAAACGAAAGGTGAAGGCGCAAAAAAACTTAACAGACAAATGTCTCATACCTATTGTGGGTTATCACGTCGAATTATCCAACGCAATCTAAATTCAACGAGATGCTTCCGTGAAGCATACACTGGTTTGCCTGTGGTGCGCGTTACAGAAAATCAGAAGGCACTGAACAGACCATTTTACAGTTGTGGCTAAGTTACCAGGCCTAACAATGGAAGCGAGGCTGCCGGTGACCCTGTTTTGATACAAACCTTCATGCTTTTGTAATGTTAATATGGACTAATTAGCGTTACAACAACACAATTTACACGATAAAAGCAGCGAGGTCTGTATCAATGCAAGGTCACCGGCAGCCTCACAGCCATTCATAGGATTGGTCGCTGAGCAAACAACTGTTAAATGGCCTATTGTGTGGTATTGAACTACAGCATTCCAGTCTCTGAAGAATAACAAATAAAAGAGAAGCGAGAAACATTGGCTTCGGGGCTGACATGTTGATAATTTCCAAGTTCTTTCACAACTTCTTTTCGCCACAAGTTTAAGCGTGCCCTCTGAGCATCTGACAGCTTTGTAATACCAAAGTTCACTGAAGTTAAACCCTATCCGGCAGGGTTAGTGTTTGGATGGGAGACGAAAACAATATACCCCTCATAAAACAGAAGCATCGGACCGAAAATACTGTAAACGCTAACAAATGCGAACTGAGCAAGGTACAGATTTTGTTAGCTTGCTTTATGCAAAACAAGAACATCATTTTAAAAAGCTTATTCTACGCAAAAAGTAGGTTCTGGAGGTAATATTTTGAGAGTGGAAATCAAGGTTACGCGGCAGACGGCAAATACAAACTCACGATTTAATTAAGTTAACACACCAGAAAGACGCTAACCTCATTTCGACAAGAAAATGCTTTACTATCGCTATAAAAAACTATCTAGTTAGGCTCGCATATCATAAAACATGATGAATTCACAAAGGCCACCTTTTCCAGCGAACAAATTTTTGAAACAAACAACATATTTGCTATTTAGAGGCCAAAACCCCTTCTATTTCATTACGTGCGTGAAGAGAAGAAACTCAATCGTGTCAAATATGCGCAATAGAATTTTCCATTTGGTTTCTGTGTTCTACATAACAGCACACTTTGATTTCGGCTCGACGGGTGATAGATTGTTGTCGAAGTCCATTTCTTGTCGCTTTTGAGATTCCAGGTGTTTGTTTTTCACCGCCTGCCTAGTTTATCCAACTGACTTTCCATTAACAATATTTAGCGAGACAAACGTCCCTCCACTTCTTGCTGTTGTTGTTATCTTTTTTCACATGACTTATTCTAAATTTAGTCCAAGACGGGCTGGCTCATCTCATTTAATACCGGGCTAAAACTCATCCCGGGAAACCTGACCAGCCCGGCTGATCGGGCTGGTCCGGCTCATGTAATCAGCCCCTAAGACCCCGAGTATTGGTCCGGCCGGAGTCGAACTCACGACCTCCCGCATGGCAGCCCGATGCTCAAATGAGCCACCGGTGCGCGGTCACGCAAAATGATTTAATTTCATCACACTCAAAATTCCCAAAAAGCATGATGTAAACAATTTGGTTTCAGTGTTGTACGTAACACTACAGTTAGCAAAATGACATCCGCAGGGCGAAAGATGCAATTGTTCTTGAAGCCCATTATTCGTCGCTTTTAAGATTTCAGATATTCATTTTTTACAGCTTGTGTTGTTTATCGAATTTACGTTCCATTATTGAGCTCCAAAAGGGTATATTTTATTTAAGATCCAATAAAACACCATTCGCGTTACATAGGCTTCCTCGCCATTGTTTGTACTGTGTCCACCTGATAAAATCTATCCATCTCCACTACCCCCTGAAACCTACAAAAGATACGCACAGGATACTCTAGGCACAAAACCAATACTTAGCAGGGGAGAGACAGGTTTTCCTGACACGGGAAAAAAAAAACTGAGAAATGACACCCATTTCCCGACTGGTTTGCCATACTGGCAACCCAGTAATAACTTTTCCCTTCAACATACCCTTTGTAATTGCCATGATCACGCCATTTAAAGAGCGACGATTTTAAAGTCAAATGAGAGTAAAAGGATAGGAAATAAATATGCTGTGTTTTTTTTAAAAACAATATGATTTATTCGTAAGAAATGGGGACACAAGTGATCACACAACCAGCCAAGTTCCTTTCACCTAGACAAACGGCCACTCTAAATAAAGATAACCCTTTTTTACCTGATTGATGACGAAGTCTCAATGAGGTAGTTTCAGGTGCTCACTGGACTCGGATTCAATCAATGGACTGTTAAATTTCGGTTTTCATTCGGGCAGCCGAATTGGTGCATGAATGTGCTCGGAACGGAAGCGCGAGGCGCGCGTGTCGCAGGTTCGAATCAACCCTTCGCTCTTTTTTTGATTCTTTTTAGGAGTAGTTCTGAATTTTCCATTGAGTCTTAAAAGTCGAAGTAGAATATATATCCCAATGATCTATATTTCATAAATGAGGTGTCTCACAGAGACTTTGAGGTTAAAGTGAAGCTGCAAAAATTTTCTGGAACGGATTCAGAGCCTGCCTTCATAGTTTGTAAATTTAAAGTGCCTCTCAATCCGCGGCAAGATTTATTTATTCATTTTGTCACACTACATCCATTACAAGATACAACGGAGTTTACAAGATAAAGAGAAAAGTGCCGAGGAAACCAAAACGAAACCATGAAGCTTATACTGAAATTAGATTTTCCGCACCAAGAACAAGGAGAAGTGGGTGATCATAACAAAAAGGCCAGAGGCAGGAGGTCGAGTGCCAATTTTACATTAAAAAGTAATGTAAGGTTGCGAGAGATGAAAAACTAGTGATATCTGAACTAAGACTATTAAAAATCTTTGGGCCTTGAAAGAAAACAGAAAATTGACGTATATTTTTTTTGCAATATGGTAATCAATGAAAAAGAAAGTGCTTGCCTGGTGTTATAACTATGGGTTCGATTATTTAAGGAAAATAGAGTATGTCTTGTAATTGAAGCAAGTAGAGTTCCTTGAAAATAGGATGTGTATGTTAACCATAATTGGACCTGCTTATCATCCTCACCGCTCGTTGTTGTTGAATCACAATTCGTTTAAGACTACTTTTGTAGGTGGATCTCCAAACTACAGTCAGTTACAATAGTATAGATGTGGTAGGATCAAAGAGTTGTATAGCTTTAGCAAGAACGAAATTCGATTTACAGATTATACCCTTTTGACTTTGATATTTTATGGTCTACCTGGGATATAGAACTTCCGGTATATGAAAGACCAGCCGAAGAACACCAACAAAGAGAGTAATGAATACAGCAGCCCACGCATGTGATAAATTTCTTTTGGTCAGGTTTTATTTTATAAGTATTTACAAAGCATTTCTTTTCACTCTGTGCTCATTGTCTTACAGATGTAGATCACAGTCCTGTTCATGGCATTCAACGCAAAATTATCACCATAAATGTTAAGCAGCTGACCAAAATTTCTCATCAACAAACTGAGACAAGCTGTGGACTGCTCGCAATATTCTATTTACACTACGTTCTATGAAGAACTAGATGTTTTAAGCACATATGAACACTACTTCAAACATGCATTTTGTGTAATTAAAAGGTTTATCGAAACGATAAACTACTCTGTATGCGTGGAGGTTGATCCGACAACCAAATCACATTTTGAAATATTGAAGAGCTAGTAAGATATTCGAGTGTGGCACCATTAGTGAAAATTATTTATGCAGTTCAGGACACCAAACTGTGTGAGTTAGAATTAGTGAAGGTCTTCCTGTACATCAATTCTAAATGTACGGGCAAACACTTCGTAAATATTGGTTAGAGACTTGTGTGAATGATGATTATCGGCAAATAAACGCACTGGCTGGCTGTGGAATAAACGAGACGTTAGTTAATCCTGCACTGGGCGGAGCGGAGTGAAGTTTAAAGAACTTCGAGTTCATTCTAAAATGAAGTCTGAGGAGGAAAAGACCTCTAAAGCAATTCCCTTCTAAAACGGCCACTTATGGGAACCCTATAGGAACGAAAGTTTTAAGTAGAGAATCTCAGTTTTGCTACATCGAAGAAACGAGGTGTTTAAAAATAACGATGGCGGCAAAAAGTAAAAACATTCTCTCTCGCTGAGAATGTAAAAGCGGCTTTGGAATAACTATACCAAGTAGCTGTTGGCATGAAGGGAGTGAGATGACATCATTGCTAGATTCCTCGGAGGGGATCATCTTGGCCCCACGTGTTTCTTGTTTGTTCTTTTTGCATAAATTAGTTTAGCTGTCAAATATCTTTGTGTGCCCTCACAACATTTCAAAATGCATCGTTCATGCCCTCATGAATGAATTTAAAAGACACCTTGCACTGTGCAAGAAAAGGTAGAATTGCAGACGACTATATATCTCTATATATACGTATCATATACATACAAATATTACACGTAAACTCGCGCAAGCGAGTTGACTGGCATTTTCCACAATTAATACATCGTAACGACCCATATCACGCAATGTCCAAACAAAAGATCTTGCAAGTCTAGCCTCTCATTTAGTGTGAGGCTGGTCGTGAAAAGACAATTCCAAGACAAAGCCTTTATTCCCCACGGACTCCAAAATGGCCGCCGAGTGATAAAGGTGACTTGCAAAGCACTGTGGGATTGAAATGCGGACAACCATCGCAAAGTGTCCGCATATTAATTCCATAATGCTTTGGGCGCTAAAACGTGACGCCACTTGAAAAGAGTGCTATTACTCTGCAAAGTCCAAAAACTTTTCATCGATCGGTTTCATCAGAGTCTACTTTTTCCCTTTTTTTCTCCTTCGCCCTTTTTTGTTTCCAGCACCTTCATCATCATCATCATCATCATCATCGTCGTCGTCATCGTCATCGTCGTCGTCGTCATCGTCGTCGTCATCATCATCATCATCCTCGTCATCATCATCATCATCATCTTCTTCCTCATCATCTTCCTCATCGTCATCGTCATCTTCGCTGTCCTCAGCTTTTTTTGCAGCAGTGGCTTTGTTGTTTGATTGTTTACGTTTAAGCGCAGGAGTTTCGTCTTCCTCATTTTCCCTCTCCTCTTTTTTCTCAAGCAATCTGTACCAGGCTCGTTTGATATGGAGCATGCGCCAGCACTGATAGACTCCCCACCTGTTGATTCCCAGCAAAGCCATTCGCCTCCGTCCAACGCCCTCCACATATTTGGCTTGAAAAATGTTTGAGTTCCGGTTGTATTTGACGAAAACACGTCGATGATCTTTCAGATAAAACTGGATGATCTTGTTGATGTCTTCCTCCATGACCGCGTTTTCGTCACTCCGCTGAAAGGCAAGGATCGGAAACGGCGTTAAAGTTTGTTATCAAGGTTTCTGCGAGGCAAATGCTGCCGAGTCTCACTACCTTTGTTCCTAAAATAACATGAAAAAGCCCCGGGTTTTTTCAAGCGCTCGGTCAACGACATTCTGCATACGAAACAAACGTAACGCTTACCCTCTACTTTGCAAGCATTGAGAACAATGCTCGGATGAGGAATAGTCTGTGTTACCGAAAGCAGTGAGAAACGGCTGCATCGCCTGAATACGAGAATGTGGAAGAAGGACACTGTTCCAAGCTATCGGATCATGGAGAACACTGAAACCGTGGTGACAAAAAACCAGTGCTCTTTGACAGTCCGTGGACGCTCGTTTATCGGTGTGCATGCAAAAAGAAGTCTTGTGTTCCGACATTCTCCTGAACTACAGCTCTATTTTTGGTTTGAGCTATGGTTGTTGTCGTTGTTGTTTACTTAGTTATTTCTGCCTTTCTTTTCTGAACCAATAACGAGAAACGTTGTATTGGTCGCGCCCTGATCCCAACAATAGAGACCTTACGATCTGCCGCAGCGACAACCACGAAAGATGCGCACAAGATATTCCACAATCAGATAACCTGGAACAGACAAGAGGGGTAATACAAAGGAATCTACAAAGAGCACATATCTCTCTTCCTTTTCCCTCACCGCCCGCCTTCTTATTACCCGTTTATAAAAACTGACTCAAAAATGCATGCCGCACACTTTGAGGTTATTCGCGAGTTTTAAATTATCGGATCCAGTTCATTTTGGCAGGATTTGTGGCAAAGTTAACTAGTGAAATTTTAAGTTTCGTCAGTTCATTTATCTTGAATTGTTCACCAAAAATTCATATTCCTTATTCAATTAATAAATTTATTAGTTATAATTTAAAATTATAAATTCAAATAAAATGAAAGTCGAGGCTGAACAAATAAACTTCTTGTTTCGGTACCTGTACCTGCATCAAATGTCACGGTTGACAAAATATCGCAAGGCAATTAACCCAACCAACTATCTCAGTCTGCGATATATTTTGTGGATATTTCAACTTTTGCATGTTCATTTACAGCTCTTTCCTCTTACCCCAAAATTTGTCAATGTTCACAGAGTTCTTTGTCGAAAATAAATAACATGGTATTCTTTACATGAAATTACAATTTACTGCATTAAACTAAGAAACTGGTATCATCATTATCATCAATTCTTTGTAAGTTATCAGAACCGTTCAGTTAAACCATCATTTAACGAGCTTAGCTAAATACTTAAACCAATGCAAGGCGGTCATGATAATCGAGTTCACAAGATCACTTTGAGCATTTATTACAATTTATCTCTGCCTTAAGTGTCAAACGACACTTTTGTGCACACCGTTCATCAGTCAAAAAATGAAAGAGTTACAGCTAGAATACTGATTTAACTCACAATTTACATTTGGGAAGCCCTTCGACCTTAATACGCAATTTATTTTGCTTATCTTTAAATTTTTAAGGCAGCGTCATCAACTCCACTGCTTCAAACCGAACTATGATTACTATATACAAATCTTCACATTTAACTTAAATTCAGTTCGTAATTTTTAACGCAGCGATCGTTCAGCAAGAATGGCAGCAGTTTTGGTCACTCCGTCCCTTTTTCTTTATTAACACACAACCCTCAAAAGGACACATCTCAACAGCAAAATTATACTTACAAAACACAACGAAACAAAAAAAGCAGTAATACAGACGCGAAACACAACAATCACAAACGCAAAAAAACATCTGTCTTTAACATCTTTGCTTTGACGACGCAACAAGCCTTCTATAAATATCTACTGCGAGCAGTATCTACTCCTAATTTTCGTAACGCGAGAAGCCATCATGCGAGATGTGTAGCAGCAAGCTGTGAGAAACGCGGGCCCGCTTTAAGGAGAAAGAGTCGTCCTATTTTCCTCTCCCTGGACTCTCCGCGCGCTTTACTGATTTGCATGATTTCTAGTTTGCATTCCACTTGAGTTACCCATGGAAAAATGCAGTCTAGCCTCCTAACAGGCCGTGTCACCCATAATTGTGATCCATTCTGGTACAATTGCTAAGACTTCGGCAGTGTCTCTCTGAATAGGGAGCCAAAGCGCGAGATATTTTTGAGCCACGGACGGAAAGCGGAAATGAAAATTTCGCATGCCATGGCAGTAGTTTCTCGAAGACTTCAAAACTAATCGTCTCTAACAGAGTACAGATACTTAGCAACATAAATGCGGTAGCGGCTCAAAAATATCGCGTGCTTAAGCTCCCGATTGCTTCACCTGGAGCGCCTGACATGTCGATTTTCAAAAGAGCAGAGAGCAATTCTTTTCAAGTTGTTCTGTTATGCCTGTACAGTCATGTCATTGGTCACTCTTGCCCAATCTGGTTTTTAGGGATTCACTGTAGTTGCAATCGTTAAAGACACTGCCCGACTCGATCTGCTACACTTTACTCAGGCGTACAAACTATAAATGCCCTAGAAATAAAATTGCTTGTTGTTTGTTTGATACAAACAACGACCATGCCAACAAATAAAATCCGATTCTCAGAATACCTTACTGCGAATCAGATTTTTCGACAAAAAGCCTTACGGTGTTTGCTTTGTTTTGGAAAACGCGCCAAAAAGTGAATACTGCTGCAAACGTCCGCAAAAAGGTCGCAAAACAGCCAGACAAGCGTAGCGAGAAAAATGAAATCTTTTCTATTTAGAGTAAGCCCAGTTTTTTGGGGGAAAGTATGCTTCCAAAAGTTAGTCAAGCGTGTAATAAAAAAGGCATTGGGGCAGGACACTTCCTAAATAAATTCGTATCAAAATACATAAACTCTGTCGCATTTTCGACTCTAGGTTATATAAATTATCACATATTTCAACTACAGAATGCCTTAACATGCTCATATAACTCCCACGATCTTTCTAACATTCATTTCATGTTGCACATTTGTTACCTCGTTCAAAGCAAAGATGATCCAAAAGCAAAAAAAACAAAACAAACAAACGAACACTGTACATGACAAAGCACACAATCACCATAAGAGCATGTTTTCAGTAAATAAGACATACTGGACTTAATCTTCTCTAACTGCTCCCTCAGATCTGTAATAGAATCACCTCGCTGTAGAGGGTGTTAAAACGTCACTGAGTTAGTAAACATCTACTGTATGCAATAAAAATACTGAACCTTCAGACTACAACTCCCCGTGGGGGGGGGGGGGGGTGGTACACCCTTATATGGGATATATAGGTATGTGCGGCCCCAAAAGGTATTCCTTTTTTCCGTTTTGGTCTGAAACAGGGGATCCTACTTCTTCCTCATTCGGAGATAAGACCATCAACAAAAGCCCTTCTCCAATTAACCGCTGAAATAGGTCTGAGAATAGGTCTGAAACAGGGTTTATCAAAAATTTGGTCAGGTCTGAAATTGGGTAGGAAAAATCGCAGAATTCGGTCTGAAATAGGGTAAGGGTTTCAGGAAGCGGGCCGCACACTCCCACCCAATTTTTCTGGGTGTACCCCCCAACCCGGGCTGCAACCACATGTGCTGCGAGATGACAATTTTCAGCCGTTACGTATACATGAAATCACTGAAAGCGTCTTTCGTCGTTGCTCCAGCACTTGGCTAAGTAGCCTGACTTCTGGCTGTTATACGCAATTGTGGTCTCATTCACAGAGAAGCCCCTCAAGCTAATCCTGCCGAGCCGACCACATGCTGGAAAGGTCAGACCACAACATCGGGAACACTGTCCCGTACTCTTTTCGAATAGTGTGTGGGATCTTTAACGTCCCACAGAGTTAATGAACAAGGGCTGCGAGAGGGGACCTCCGGTTCATCGTCCTTATCCGAGAAGACTTGAAAGTCTAACCAGTTGCAGATGTCATTGAAAAGGCAGCACTTTCTCCTTAGTTATATAAAGCCCCTGAGTGTTGGTCCGGCCGGATTTGAACTCACGACCTCCCGCATGGCAGCCCGGTGCTCAACCAACTGAGCCACCGGTGCGCGTAACCACGTACCGTATCGTTATTCAATCAGAACAGCGCTGTCGTCCCTGTTAACAACTATTTTGGTAGTATGTAAACGAAACACATTTTTTTCCGGCCTACATATTGTTTTTCAACAGCAAAAAAAACTCTTTACTTGATCTGGTTGACATTCTAGGACAACTCACTGCCACAAAAAAAGCCAAGCAATTCAAACTGAAATCTCGACACAAATTCCAGAATATTCTTACGGTCGCGTTGATTAATAAATTCAACCACAAGCGACTCCAGCTATCTTTATACAGATAATAACGGGGCGCTTGCTCAAACTTCGTGACCGCTGACACATAATGACCGACGATGTTTGATAACGGACAGCATAGAAATGTACCAAAAGATGAAAGGCCCACCTTCAATCGACAGGTTTTTCGACCGTTTGTTTTGGTTAAGGAAATTCGCATTGCTTATCGTAGCGATCTGATTGGATGAATTTTAGCTTTCGCGGGATTTTCATACATGAAAATTGTTCTAAGGTACGCAATGCCTGTTGGGTGAAGGCGGGCCTTTAGATGCACACGTGCATTGTGCAGAGATGTTATAGATAGAGATGTATTCATTGCGTTTACGTGAAACGACAAGAGGAAGCTTGCTTCTTGTCATAAAAGCATGAAATTTTTCTTATGGTAACTTGACTCTCTATCTTTTTACAAGATGCAAGGTATCTGTACATAACAGACAGAAATTAGCCAAAATCAAACTACTTCCTTTGACTTTTGGCAAAACGCACCCCACTTGTGAAGTGTTCCTGATGCCATCGCTATTGTTTTCGCTTATAAAGCACTTAATAGCCATTATGGCATTTTTAAACCCACACACACTAATATAAAGAAAAAGAAAAATGGTCATAAAGATTTCATGAGGTCTCTGTAGCTTTTCTTGTACATGACGCGTCTTACACCGCATTCATAAACGATAATAAATCATTCTGTTGTTTAAGGGGCCCATGACTAGGAGCGTACAACTTCATTGTATTTGAGGAGCGACGTTTTTACACACCGAGTTATTTTTAGATTGATTTTCCCGCGAAACCAGGCAGAGCTTTCCAGCTAATCACAAGTCTTGAATGAAAAATTGGAAGAATGGAAAGACAAATCATATTTATGAACTCGTCTGTGGAAAATGCCGTTACATGGACCTTGTATTTGTTTATGTTCTAATATGCCAGACCAATTAGCCTCGTTCTAAAATAACAATTCTCCATGAAAACGAGGCTAGTGGGTCTAATTGGCCATTTCCAAGTTCATGTCTGCCTCCTCTTCAAAGCGAGTCTAAGTGAAACGTTTTCCTTATGAAAATTAGTTGTCATTCATATGTAAAGTAGAACTAATTAGCATCACAAAAACTTCGCACTTAGACTCTCTTAGAAGAGGAGGTGGACATGAACTCGGAAATGGCATATTAGCGCAAGAACAAAAG
>NC_090890.1:2679850-2702350 GCF_036669925.1 Montipora capricornis
GGTGCCGGTGTCTCGCCCCATTTTTCGCGCGGTCAAAACATTAAAAATCTTCCACCGAAACGCTTGCTACGCAGGCTAAGCCTGGTTTTCACTAGCGACGCAATCACAAGCACAAGAATAAACTCAAGCACAATAGCGCTTATTACACCATGAAAACGAACCTGAAGCAAGCATAAGCACAAGCGAAAGGATCACATTTTTTCCTTTTCCTTGTGCTTGCGTTTATGCTTGAGTTCGCTTGCGTTGTGTGAAAACGGGACGTAACGCAAGCGCAACGCAAGCCGTGATGTTCGTCCAATGACAAAGTTCCAGATTCCATTGACAGTGCCGCGCTGTAAGTGGGGACATGGAACTACTGAATCTTTGTCTCTGCCGTCGTGTGCTTGTGATTGCGTTATGGTTCGTTTCCACTTGACACGAATCTCTTGTGCTCGTGTTTACGCTTGCACTTGTGCTTGCGTAGCTAGTGAAAACCAGGCTTACTGAAGGTATCACACTATTTTGACTGTTATCTTGTTGATAATACTTTGATTAAAAACAATTATGGAATACTTGTGTTATTTAACAATTATTCTACAAGGGCGCGCTGGATATGAAGTGATAGATAACTTACGAGGCGCGTAGCGCCGAGCTTGATATAATCACTTCATATCCAGCAAGCCCGAGTAACATAATTGTTTTATTAAAAACTCCAGGATCAACAACTCTTCCGCGTCGACTAAAGCATCGATTTCTGCCTCGGTCAATTTTGGTCCAAAACGGCTTTTGTCGGCCATTTTTTCTCAGAGCTGCAAAAATGTTTTCAACTCGCATTAATGGTGACGCGTTCCTTGACCATATTAGGTAGAGCAGGTATATGAACTGATAGCCTGTGTCCGGCGAGCCAATGAAAATGCTGGAAATCTGATATCCGTAGGTCAGTTTTTAATAAAAATGCAACATCAGTTTAGTGGGATATCAGTAGCCCTTCTTGGTGGATAGCCTAACAGTGTGACTTCCCAGCGTGTACAGAACGAGGTGCCGGACGGTCACCCATCCAGGTATTAACACCGTCCAAAAGGACTTGACTTCCCTTCAGCAATCCGTAAAACTATCACATGTGACCGAGGCCATGTCTGCCAGTCCAAGATGGCGTCCAAACGCTGAAATCGTCTAGCATCGTGATCGATACCCGAGGGCCATCCCGCGGGACTGACACGATTAACATGCGTTCTCCTTCGTCGAACGCAAAAATGAAAGAAAGAAAAGGTAACATCGGAGTGAGTGTCAGTGAGTGGATGAGTGAGTGAGTGAGTGAGTGAGCGAGTGAGCGAGTGAGTGAGTGAGTGAGCGAGTCAGTCAGTCAGTAGGTCTGTGAGGAGGTGAGGGAGTGAGTGAGTCAGTCAAATAAATGTACCGTGACGTAATCTCAGCATGTAAGACTTGTTCTATTCCTTTTCTTCCTTCCTCCATTTGCCTCTCCAGTAATGAGATAGACTCATTCAAACGTACAAGACTCTGATCAACCCTTGCCTGTGCCATCTGAAAGAGAAACCAACATTGCATACCATATATGGACTAGAAGAAAAATAAAAAGAATTAAGTAGAAGGGAAAGAAGAGTAACTGGCAAATTTTGGCTGCGTCCTAGAAATCGCCACTTTAAATTGGCTTAATTTTAGCATTAATTTTACAGCGGAAAAAGTCGATTTTTTCATACAAATATTGAAACTCGGGCTTTAATTTTGTACATTGCCCCCAAAATTTTCAAAAAGTAAAAAGAACCAAAAATAATTCTAAAATAATTCAAAAAAATTAAATAAATCAAACAGAATTTAAAAAAATCAAAAAGTTGTAACAAATCGTTTTGAAAACTTCCCGTGGGCAGGGGAGATGGCAAGCTAGTGAAGCAAGTGAGCCTGTGACTGAGTGAACTGAAGTCACAAAAGACAAATATATATGAATATATCATTTATTAGCGGCAGCAGTGGAAGTTACGCTCAAAGTAGTTTTTTAAGATATTATCAAAAGAATTCACACTTGTAATTATCATGCTAATTTAAAGCTTTCGGTTTAATTTTGAATTACTATTGTCATAGTCTTAATTATTGCTATTATTATTGTAATTTTTCTAGTATTTATATTTCACTAGAATTTATTGTTCATTTCACACTGAAGATGGCAGAGGCAACTGCCGAAACATGTCTGAAAAGCTCAGGAGTTTTTTATTATTACATCATTGTTATCATAATTTATTCTTATTGTTCTGTTGTATTTGCTTGTAACTGAAAAGCCCATATTGGGAGTTTCAAATAAAGTATTATGTACGTATGTATGTAAGTAAGACATTGAAAACACATTAAAATACAATAATGAAAATTGTGTGGCTATTTTCTCCGAAAATCAGAAAAAAAGTGCCTCAGAAATTTTTAAAAACTAAAATAAACCAGCGAAATTTATATGTAAAGGTTTAAACTCTGAGAGTTTGGAGGAGACATTATTTTTCTCAATTGACTTATTTTTACCCATGAATTAAATTTATCTGGATAACCTTTCAGTTTTACAAACGCTTTATTTTTATTCTTTTTTAAAATTACTTTCTCGATAATTCTATATATTTCCCGATTTGTTTTTTGCATTTTTTTTTTATAAAAGCTACCTGATATTTTTCGACCATCTCAACTAATTTACAAGTAATGGGTTTTGTGGGTTGTATTTTATTAACAACAAATATTTCTTCTGTCCAATTAGGTGTGTAACCTTTATCAAACGTTTTTCGTTTGTATTTTAATATTCTCACCTTATTTTGTGCCTTTTTTTCTTTTGGATTAATAGATCCCATTTAAAACAAGGATTATAGTTATTTCTCATATTTATTACTGCTTTTTTATCTGCAATAAATTTTGGTAAAGGTGTAAGTATTTTCCACCTTTAAAAGGATTTATTTTGTGTGTGTACTTTTAATTCCAACATTTTATCAATTCCAAGATTGCTTGAATTAGCTGTTAATTGAGCAAATTTGAAATCAAACCCAGCTACTAAAATTTGTTCCAAAAATATGTATTCATATGTTCCTATAAACATTTAGTTTTTGCTTTTGTGTTTAAGTAATATTCAAAGTCTCTATAAACATATCTTTCATCATTTCCAATTTCAACCCTTTGAAAATTTATTTTCATACTTCCCACAATTTTTAGGTTTCAGTGTTTTCTTACAAAATCAGTAAATTTATTTTCAATTTGTGAATCAAAATCATAAATATTAACGTTTTCTGTTTTAATATTTGAAAGATCAAATTCAACCTCTTTTGTATATCCTTTCAATACTGAATTTTCCTATAATTTCTATTTATTTTTCTTCATTTTTTTTTCTTTTCAATTAATTTGATACCAGCAATTTGACTATTTTACGTAAATTTTCATTTAATTCTTCTTTTTGCATTTCTTTTTCCATATTGTTGCCATTCCTCTTCATCTTTTTTTCTTGTTTCCTCATTTCTGTTTCTTGTTTTTTATTTTTTATTTTTGGATTTCAGGAATTTTTTTTCTGATTTTTATATTTATTTTCCTAATTTTCCAATTTTTCTTCCCAATGCCAATTTTTTACCCATAAAACGCCAGCCCTGTGTTTAACCAAATTGAATGGTTAATTAACAAAATTTTCTACAAGTTGTGGAAAAATCTGTGAGCATTCTTTTCTCTGATTTTTAAAGAAAATAACCACGCAATTTTCATTATTGTATTTTAATGGCTTTTTAATGTTATTTTTAATGTCTTACTTCTACCGCCACCGCTAATAAATGATATTCTGATATATATATTCAAAAATTTTGTCCTGCATGCAGAAATTTTTTAAAAAGATTTTCTACAATATTTTTGATTTCCTTTTTGATTTTTTTAATTTCCTTTTACTTCTTTGGATTTCAAATATGTTTTTTCAATTTTATTTTTATTTTTTATTTCTGTTTTGAATTTCTTTTGAATGTTTTTGTTTTTTTTTTTTACTTGTTAAAAATTTTGGGGGCAAGTTCCCCCAATGGGCCACATCATTTTCAGTGCTTCTAGTCACACGTGCCACTGGCACCGAATACTCAATATGTTGAATAATTTTAGGCACGAGTCAACATTTCCTCCAAGTATGTGCGAGTGAAAAGCTATCGCCTTACCATCTTACACCAAGACAAATGAGTAGTGTTGGAGATAAGACAAATGATCCTTGTCCATACGACGTAAGATGTCCTAAATTTAAAAATGAAGAGTTATGTGACAAATCTTTCCAAGAAATGGCTTTGTCCATGGCTTTCTATTGGCAGCTCTAAAACATCTTTGTCTTCGTCACGGTTAGAGAAGTAAAAGTAAATTTTCTTCTTCATCTGATCAGCTGGAGTCTAAGCTTGAGTATTGTTCTTCGCCCACTGTATCAGCCATGCTTCACATTGATACGCATGTGTCTTGGTGTAAGCCTAAGGTAATAACTTTTTACATGCGCACACTAGGAGGAAATGTTCAATCATGCCGAAAATTATTCAACATGTTGAACATTCAATTTGCCAATGGCATGCGTCACGAAAAGCGCTGAAAACGCCGCCACACACCAGCAGGTACAAAACACAGGTCACAGGTCATTGTTTTACCAATACAGAAAGAATCCTAAACATTCATTAAAGCTAACCTTACGCCTAATGTTAAGATTGGTAAATGGTTAGGGTTGGTTCTGTTTTGGTAAAACAATGACCTGTGACCTGTGTTTTGTACCTGCACATTGCACACTGGGGGAACTAAACCAACAGTAAAGCTGATAGCTCTAGTGTGTGCCCGGCTTATTAAAAGTGACGTGCAAAGGACAGGACATGAAAAACAATGATTATTTCAGAGAGGGCTTTTTTTTCAACAATAATTTTTTAATCCAGGCCTATATTCTTGCTGCATGCACAAAGGCTTTCTTTATGTGTGTCCAAAGACTGAGAAGAATGGTCTATGCAAAATGTGGGCAGATTACTGCAATAAAATCATTGTTATTACCGGTACTATTATCATCATCATCATCATCATTATTATTATTATTATTATTATTATTATTATTATTATTATTATTATTATTATTATTATTACTTAGAATGTGTAATTAAATTAAGTAGAATGATTTTTAAGGACAAGCACTGCTGTGAGCTGTTTCTTTCCAAAAGGTTTCAGCATGAGAACTGTTTGTCAAGACACCAGTTAAAGTAGTAAACCACGATTTTGGAAGGACAGCCACTTTAACTTATGTTTCAGTGGTGTTGCACATGAGGATGTGATAAGAGAAAACATCATGGATGAAGAACAGAATAAAGCTGGTAGTGTTTACCAACTTTACCAATGGCCTTTTAGCCACCGAAAACAGACTTATTTCCGACAGTTGTTTCTCTCCCCCAAAATATTTGTCAGGGGAGGGAAACGACCGCCGGAAATACAACTGGGTTTGCAGGCCATTGGGCTTTCAAAACCTAACAAACTATCACGGCAAGCAAACATGCTAGGAGTGAGACAAAACGATATTGGACTACAGAGTGTCATCTATTGCTAAACCTGAGAATAGAGACAACAAAATATCAACCCAAGGGAAGTTAAAAGCCTTTAAATACCTGTTACCGAAGGATGGCAAAAAAAACAGCTCGAGAATTTACCTTTTCTGACTGTCTGATGGAATGTGCTTCCTCATCAACATAAGCTTTGAGCGACTGCCAACGTTTTTCCATTTCCTCTCTTACTGATCTCTCAAATACCAGTCTTGCTGCTTGCTCCTCTCGCAACCTCTGAAAGGAAACGAAAGGAACTTTATTTAAGTGTTTAGTCTTCTAGCACTGGAGTACTAATTGGGGGCACTGTAAACTGAAATCAACAAATTAATGCAAATCAAATCAAATGTTGGTGTTTGGGGACAGGGGAAAACGGGAGTACAGCAGAGCAGAGTAGAGAAGCAACAAACAAACTTATGTTATTTGAAATATTCAAATAACACAGGGAATGAGACTATGATAAAAATACTGAGAAACTCTTGGTCTGACTTGACAGTACATGTAACTTTGGAGGACACAGAGACTGATGTGAATTGATATCAATATTCATTGAATGAACAGATATATGAAAACCCCTCAAGCCCAGTCAGCCTTGGGGATGTGACCTGAAGGAGTGAGAATTATGGAAAAATAAAAAAGTACTCATTTTTTACTGTCTGATAAACTCTAGAGCAAACGTAAGGCTTACGAATTATAATGCATTGCCGATAACTTGACAGTAATTCTGTAGAATGCAGTACAATGAGCTAAGATGAGAGCTACAATCACATTTTACTGGTACACAGTAGTATGCAAGCAAATGGGCAACAACAGCAATAACATGAATGTCTCACTGCAGATACTGTATCCAAATAAGTTATTCCCACACAGTTTGAAGAGTTTTTTGTGTCCTTTCAGAAAAGAAATGACTGAACTTATTTACTGTAGAATAACTCACACCTGGAAAGTTCAACTAGCAAAAAAATTATATTGTATCATGGTTTTTCGTGTGTTACGTACAAAAGTGTTGTCATGGATTGAATACCAGTCAAAACAACCTTATCAGCAGTCAATCACACTGATATGTTCTTTGAGATCGGCAGCATGACCTCCAACAAGAACCCCTGAAAGTACTTCAAATAAGTTTATAGAGGATTCATGTTCAAGACAACATACAATTGAGTTGAAGAATCTCCATTGCCAGTAATTCAACTATGCTATCTTGTATTAGTATAAATTAGTACTAAAACAGTGGATAGCAATGAACGTGCGTGCTGATCGGCTACTCAAACTCCAGATATCCTTTGCTATTCACCTCCAGGCAATTCGCACGCAATTTGCACCCAAAAATATTGCAATCTTTGCAGTAATAACTGAGTTAAAATCATCTTTTTGTGCTGTATTATCTCACTGTTTTAGTATATACTAAAACAACCATTCACCACTAACCATCTTCACTTCGGTGAATAGTTGCTAAATGGTACTATTCTTACCTTCTCTAACAAGACAAATTTAGCTTGAGCATCCTCTCTGAGTCGAATCTCTTTCTGTAACATCTTTTTGTTTTGCTCTTCATTAATTTCTGCCAGTTTACTGGAAATCATATTTCTTTCATTTTCCAGAAGGTTTTCTCTCTCCTTGGAGTTCATGGTAGTTGCATACATTTCTTCCTCCCTCTTGAGGTTACTTTCCTGTACAACTGCTTTCAACTGCTCAAGACTACCACAAGAAAATTAATATTAATCCAACTGACAAGTCAGACCAGTTTTGTCTCACTTTCATATGACGACCTCTTGCTCTCTGTCAATATTAATAATTAACAAGCAATAAGTCCCCTCAAAGCCTTGCCATCTAAGAGGATCTCCTTAAGGACTGTGTGCCTACTAATTCAAAGGTATTTTTGTCCCGATTTATGATTATGCAGGAAAGGTAGATCTTCCCAAGTGTTATTGAAATCCAAAAAAGAAAATTGGGGGTAACCACGCATTTTCCAAAGATAATTCATGAACAATATTTGTATAAAGCTCTAAAATACAAAGCAATGTATGGCGTTCTTTCTCAAATTGAAGCTCAATTATCTCTAAAGAATGCATGGTTACCCCCAATTTTCTTTTTGGATACCAAGAGTACTTACTAAGATCTACTTTCTCTGCATAGTTTTAAACCACGCAAAAATATCCCAGCATTAGTAAGCATCACCGATAGGAAATCCGAGTATCTGGAGACGCGCAGAACGTATATGCGTAATAACAATAGTGGGCACCGTCCTTAATACTAGTCTTGTAATTTGAACACTGTGATAAACTTAATTTAACACAATTTTTGTCAGCTCCTTTATCTTGTATGTTGTTTGCAATTAATTAGGTTCAATGTATTTTACTGTTCTTTATTGGGTCAAGTCCTCATATAGGCCTTGCTACTACCTGACCAGCAAATTGTTGGTGAATCTATGAAAAGTTGCATGATATCAAAATTACAGCCCTAGTGAGGCCAAAATGTCTTAAAAGTCAGAGTTACTGACAGAGGTTGGGATTGTAAAAGTGTCGAAAAAATGGTAAACCCATTATGTGGGAGTGACACAAAATTCCTTTTGCTGATGGACTGACCTAATATATACCTCTTACGCATAGTGTATGAGCCAACTAAATCGAAAATTGAGGCTAGGATTGGATATATTTGTCAACTAACTTGAGTTGGTTTTGCTGGTTTGCAATCCTCCTCTCGTTCTCCTCTGTTTCAATACGTCTTCTGAGTTCTAAAGTTATCTCTTTCATATCAGCTAATCTGCAAACAAAAAAAGAGTTCTTTAAACTTCACCAAAAACAACTCATTAATAATTCATGAGCAAAATAGCCTATAATATAGATCAGATCACTCAAAAAATGTAAAATGCATGCACTTTAAAAACTGATAATTAAACATTCCTTAGTAGAATTCTTTATACAGACTAATAAGGGTTAGCTTGTTTTTCTTTCATCATAATAAACCTCTTTCATAATGGTGGCCAAGTAAAATATTCTTTTGTTTTAATGCTAATAAGCCTTTCTAGCCTAGAATTTTTGTTTCAAAATAAGGGCAATAGGTCTAATTAACATATCTACAAAAGAATGCAAACATGGTCACCATTTATGAAAGTGGTCCATGTTCTCCTTTCAAAACTTGAACATTTGTTCGGACTCCAGTCAGACACGCTTTTTATGGAATGTGTTTGAGGCCATTCAAAAAACTCACAGGTCAATTGCTTTATCAGGTCTAGTTGGCTTTGTCTAGTGGGTTTAAAACCCAATAAAACACTCCTGCTCTTTTATTAACAGGAAGTAAACAATAATTTATTGAAAAATTATTATAAAAAACGTTCACTGGCTATATACAGTTAAAAAACTTTCGAGCTTTCGGCTGTCAGGCTACAGCCTTCAATTTCCATTGAAGGCTGTAGCCTGACAGCCGAAAGCTCGAAAGTGTTTAACTGTATATAGCCAGTGAACGTTTTTTATAATAATTTTTTAATATGTTTTACCCTGGCTACGGTTCTTCTATTTTTAAAATAATTTATTGGTTTGTACAATAAGCCTGAAAGCCCATTTCTACCTGGCCTCAATGGCATTCTTGAACTGAAAAGTGCTGGCTTCTTTTGAGTCTTGATCATCACGATGCTTATTTAAGGAAGACAACTGAAACATGAAATCAATATAATAACAACTATTGAAAAAGGGCTTACCTTCTTAGCTGGACGGTGCAACTTAATGAAAGCACTATGCTAAGGGTAAAAAAGTATCCTTCAAATGGATTTCATCATGTTACCCTTATTTTCTTTATACCTAAGTGCATAGTGCTTGTATTTTGTGCTTTTCATTTCTAGGAATTTTACCATTATTTCAAGACCAAAAACAAAACTATTATTTTCCATTGCACTCTAAATATATGCGACATAATGGCACCCTGCGAGCAGAGCCTCCTTTTGTCTTTTTCTTCACTGAGGAGGAGAAAAGTAGGCTCTGCCCGAATCGCGTCAACTCTTTGAAGCCGCCGCAGCCCGAGCTTCTGGACTAGTCAATCTTGTTTTCTCTCGTCAAACCGGTTATTCCAGTGCGAGCGTCCGTTTAGTGACAAAACCGATGGTTATAATTGAGCCCGCTGTACCATGAAAAACCAAGATGGCGGCGAGATCTGGCATATTAGGCTTGGGTTCGAGACTGTATCCTGGCAACATGCAGCGCATATTCAATAAAGATCATACTCGATTCATGCAGAGCCTCTCTCGAGAACGCCAAAATCGAGCAAGCAAAAGAAAGGCTCTGCTTGCAGGGTGCATAATGGCAGTGCTGAGTTCATTTCAAAGGGCACCTAAACTGCCGTGCTTTCTGCCAAACCAAGCAATTACTTTTTGAATAATGATGGCTAACACCTCAAGAGACCTTGCTTAATATTATATACACTGGATCACTGTTTTGAGTAAATTACTACCACTAGCCCATTAAACCTTGACTGGAAGAGTCTGCAAGTAATTGTCTCCTTGCTTTTCTTGCATCACTTTTTAACAGAGCAAACAATTCTATGACTTCTGATAATCATGTTGAAGTTGCTCACATGTTTTGGAGTGGCGCTTTTCAAAGAAAAACCAAGCAAAGAAGAACATTCCTGTTGGGACCACCATTGAAATAATGTCTACTTACAAAATTTTTGGGGTGCATATTAGTGAAGACCTAACCTGGAATATGGATATTAATTATATATTTAAGAAGGCTAAAAAGTGACTTGATGCTATCAGACTCCTGAAAAAACCAGGAGTAGAAATCTATGACCCTGTTCAGATCTACTGACTGTTCATTTATAAGATCAGTCTTGGAATATGCCTCGCCAGTATGGTCTGAGACTTACCAGACTATAGTCTAGCCTCTGCTATACAATCTATACAAAAGAAGGCCTTAAAGATTACTCTCCCTAATCTTAGGGCCGATTTACATGGTTCCGTACGACTTTGTCGCATGCAACAACGGCTTTCGACAGGCCCACGACATGATTTACGATTGTTGTGTACGTCAGAAAAAATGTCGTAGCATTTTAAAACATGTTGCGACAATCGTAAGTCATGTCGTAGGCCCGTCGTGAGCTTGTCGCATGCAACCAAATCGTATCGTGTAAATCGGCCCTTAGTTATCTTCAGTTGATGCTCTCAATTCAACTGGTCTGGAGTGCCTGTCTGTTCGCATAGAGCAGGCCTGCATTAAATTTGTCAACAAGCCAATGGGAATGATTCCACTATTCATCAATAAAGGGCAAAATTACTGAGCGCTGATTGGCTGAGACAGAGGGCATTTTTCTTAATCGAGGGCATTTTTGGTAATCGAGGGCATTTTTGGTAATCAAGAGTAATTTTGCCAATTATTGATAAACAAGTAATCGCATGAGTCCTCGTACTATTAAGGATTAATTGCACTTGTGTTTTGGAAATATTTCCAAAATTTCCAAAACACTCGTGCAATTAATCCTTAATAGTACTCGGCCTCATGTGATTACCTATACTAATTAGCAATTGTGCTTAATAATAACCAGGTGATCTGGTGACGTAACTCGGAGGACTGGGGAGAAAAATTTTAACGCCGTATCCTACAACCGTGCGCGGCCTTATTTTCAAATTCAACATGGCAGAGGCATGTCTACTTCGGGTCTACTTGAATGTTCATTCAGTAACAGAAAATGTGGTAGACACTGAATGATCTGTTGAGTTTTGGCGATGGAAATACTGCAGGGAGTTTGGAAATAACACCTAAGGCTGTGCACGGTTGTGGGATACGGCGTTAAAATTTTTCTTCCCAGTCCTCCAAATTACGTCACCAGATCACCTGGAAGGTAGAGGTGTATCTGATGATGGTTACCACTTATTATATAATAAGACCTAGGATTGCAAACTAAGGCACTGAAACCTCAAGTCACAACCAAAAGTTTTGCGATATTTTGTTACAATGTTGCATAGCTTGGCCTATTTACCTTCAAGTTGATGAACAACTGTAATACAGTTTACACTGCAATAGTTGGAATTAAACATATCAATCTATCTATATCTTGGGGCATCCGCTCTATAGGTGGAGAAATTTGTAAAACTTGAGCAAACAGTAACTCACAGATTTCCACAAGGTTCAGGTTTATAATGTTAACTCTTTACAGCTCCTACTTAGGATCAGGCCAACACTCTTGTAGGTTCCAAGTTTTACCAATAAATCTATGTTCTTGTCAACTAGGTGTGAGCTGAAATACATGCATGTTTCACAGAAAGGCAAGAATACACAAGTTTATTTGGGATGACTCTATCCAAGAATTTTGTAATTATGCTACAAGACAAATGTAAGTATGTAACCATCTGCACTTACAGCTGTGCCAGTATCACTCTCAATCTTCTTTATTCTCTGCCTAATTTCCTGTACCACAGTCCCAAACTGAACCACTTGTACTTCATGTTTACTTTTCATTGTTCTGACATCATCTGTCAAAGCTCTCATATTTTTTTGAAGCTGCTCATAATTTTCCCTTGTGTCCTCTAAATCATCTTTCAAACGCTCAACATGAACTGTTATCTGCTCTCGTCTGCTCAACAACTGCTGTTGATTTCCCATTAGAGCTTGTTCCACTTCTTTGGTGTGGTTAACTAAGGATCCTACAGTATTGTGTTCAGATTCAATTTTTTCTTCAGCACGTGCCATACGCATCATCATTTGCGTGTATAAATTATTCCCTGCTTGAATTTTTTCTGCAAGTATAAGTCTTTCTTCTCTTTCCTCTCTCAAAGTGTCTTCGTTGCGTCGTATACTCCCTTTAAGCTCTCCCTGTAATCGCACAAGTTCCTCTAAAAGTGCTTTATTTGACTGTTCACCTAAATTTACTCTTCCCTCAAGATGTCTTATACGCCCTCCCTCTTGGATTGGGCTGTTTCGGCGGCCCACCTTCTCTGAAGAACCAGCTATCGCTGGTAACGGATAGCCTTGTGGTCCTCCCGTTGCCCTGTTGAGAAAATATTCCAATAATTTTTTTTTAATTAACATAGTTCAAAATTTTATTGTTAACTGATATGATACACATGTTCAGATTGGCATAAGTCATTTTGCTTTGTTTTGATTTTTCTCGATATTTGGACCAAACTTTATTTTTGACTGCAGAACTAACTGCTTAAGCTGCGTTCTTAACTATGATGAAAAGTATTCATGATATGCAATGTTGGGCTTTTTATTTTCCAAAACAGAAGATATATGCTCAAAGGTGCGGTAGAATAAGTTTGGAGAGAATGGCTATTGTAGAAATTATATCAAAGGCAAAAAATTACAGAGAATGTATGGAGACAAAAAAAACAATATTTAGGAATTCCAAAGAACGGATACCAAGTCTAGTTCATCTCAGTTGTGAACATGAACTTACTTGTTTGGTTTATAAAGGCGAAAATCTATAAAATAGAGTCATGTACAGTATATTTTGCTTTGAATTTCCATACAAACCTTTGAATTTCCCGCCATGTTGCCCTGATTACCCATGATGCAATCAAGAGCGTGAACTTGTCTATTAATCCATAATTTTACTTGACCCCTTGCGATTACCTAATATACTACATCTAAGTAGGAAATTTTGTTTTCACTTTTGTTCAATTTGTATTCATGAGTCGAGTGGTGTTTTTCAGTATTCTGTCTGAAATGGCACTGCAACCGCCTGGTTTCATACCAGTTTCACAACCATGATTTATGGCCTATTTTCCAGTCAGTATTTAATATGTAATACCGACCATAATTATAAATGTTAGTATTCTGTAACAAAAACCTTTTAACTGTAATCTATAGCGCCCAGACAATATAAGGACGACATTGTAGTTCTAAAGACTTTTGATCTGTGGAAATGTTTAATAAGCTGAAGTCGATTCAGATCAATAAATTAGATCCAATTCAACATGAGCATAAATATAACAATATAACAGGTGAAAAAAAAAACAAACACAAAAGAAAAGTGTAAACCTAAGTAAAATTGGAGGAGTATAACTTTGGGACACTCAATGAAATAAATCGAGCCTCTTTAAAGTCCGAAGCTAGGGATCCCTTTCAAAACAAACCAACCTTACGTCCATCTTGAAAGCTTTGCCTAGCACGGTTAAGACATAAATTCACTCATGAATCGCGATGCAAGGAACATTAAAGGCTCATTCGCATAAAACCCAACTAATCGTCCGCCATGTTTGTTTGCAATGAAAGGGGGGTAGTGATTGGCTCTTTTGCCTAGGTTGCCGTCGATACGCAAATTTGTTTGGCGCAATGTTTGGCGCTCATTTCAGGGAAATTCTCTTTGGGTTCCAATTTAAATGAATTTTTCCGCGCTGCTTGTTTACAGCCTGTCACCACTTTAAAAAAAACAACAACAACAGAAATACCCGAACTTGTCAATGACGCCTGTCATGAAAACAAAAGAGAGTTAGACCGCAGAGAACCTGAAGAACTGACTGACTGAATCGTGTGTTTCCCCATATAACAAATTTCATCAATAGTCTTCGCCGTAAATTGCGCAGCTGCAGGTGTCGGTAATTCACAATTTGCCATCAATTATTCAGTGCCAAAGACACTAAGAATAAAATTAAAGGCAATGAATGAAGGGACAAAGTCAGTTCCAGCTGATTTTTGTAAATGCACTGTACATCTTAGAAAATGGTTTTCTCGGATAAGAGATCCATCGCACAACTCTTTTGTCCATAAAATCTTTGGGTCGTTGAACAAGCCACACCGTGAGCAGGTCATTCGCAACTCGGAGTTACCAGTGTCCTGGCATAAAAACAAAAACTTTTCGGGGTTTTTCAGGCGTTGCAGTTTTCGCATGTCAGCGCCATTTGTGTTACGAATTAGATCTAATATGTTTGATCTGTTTTCTCCAGTTCAAATCGAGGGACTGTGAATTCCTTTTTTCGGAGAACACGCAAAATAAAAGCAAGATCAAGAGCTCTGAAGCTTTATCAGCAGTATTTTAAACTTTAAGGTGTTAATTTGGATTAATTTGTGAAACACGTCTTTTAACGCTGACAATGGTAATGGTCGACAATAACAGTGACAACAATAACGGATATCATAATGATAATAATAATTTATTAAGATCTCCTTTATTGACTTCTTAGAACATCCTTAAAAAACAAGATGCGAGAGTCATTTATAATTCATGAACCTAACAGCCTATGAAAACACCGATAAAAGTAAAAAAGCTTTATACACCCTTTTAATTAAGTCTAATATATGCCGTTTTCCACAAATGACGTCGAACTCTTGCTTTCAAATTTTATTTAGAAATGCACAAATTAAAGGCCTAGAACTTTTCCGATTTCTTTTCTTGTTTGAAGCCTTTGTAAATTTCTGAATAAATTTTAAAAGCTTGAGTTTGACTTCATTAGCGGAAAACGGCATATATTAGACTTATTAAAAGGGTGTATATAATCCTGACGAAACACTCCTCGTTGCGTTAGTATTCTTTACATAAAGAATACTAATAAGGCATAGCTTGTTTCATTGTTCTGAGTCCAGAGGGACACGTTTTTTGTGGAATGTTTTTGGAGTCGTTCAAAAAAACTCTCAGCACGTGTTTTATCGGGACTAAAAACACTCGACTACTCTTCGTGTTTTTAAACCCCGATAAAACACTGCTGCTCGTTTATTAAACATAACTTCAAATGAAGTTCCCGAGTCAGAATTTTTTTTTAGTATAGATTTTTAGTGAGCCTTGAAAGCACGAAGATTGCCAACATATCTCAATTGATACTTGTCAACAAGATTGTCAACAAATGCTGATACTTGCAGGTGATACGACAGGCCACAGAAATTTTCCACCGAATGTTTAATTTGCGAGCAAAGGGAAGGAAAAAGTTTCTAGTTCCTCGTAGCGTTGTCTAGCGTTGTAAAAAATTCGATTTTTTAACAACGCTTCAATGTTCTGAATTTCAGAGAAACCAAAATATGTAAAACCCAGAGAGGGAGTTTTGTTTAGCGGCTATGCGATCCTCCCAGATCAAAACGTAGACACCTCCTATTTTGGAACTGCGACCTATAAATTAAGTCAAAACAAAATAATAATGCAAGACTAGCTTGTTCGGTTGTGAGGATATATATTTTTTAACTTTTCACAATATTTCATCAGGCACGGCCTAACTTCTTCAGGGAGGTAAATGATTTGATTAAGTGAATGCAAGTTGGAGAAGCAAATAGAAAATTTCCAAAGAAACCGCATATACCCAGGATAAAATTGTAATAAGCATCAGTTTTGTCTTTGGTTTCAACTGGTTTTGGAACCGCCTTTGGGATGTAACTCAAGGCCTTGGCGTAGTTGAAACCTTTTGTTTTAATTTTTCTGTAGGCTTGGTCCAATCATTGTTAGTGAACAGTGCTCGAAATCATGTGTAAAACGAAGGCCAGTTCGGCCGTAACTCGGGTTTCTTCAGTACAGCTATACTAAAAGATTCGCAGTTATTGGAAGATCGATGTTTAATTCTTTAATATAAGTTTGATGCGTTGTGGCAATGTTGATATATTCAATTCAAGGTTTTGAATTATATATAGCTATGGTACTATAACTCACTTCATTTCATTGAAGTGCCTGCTAAATGAAGAACTGCACCTTCATTTGAATGATAAGGGAGGTACTTTAGTTCTTACATTCATTTTTTAGTCATGAAGGAAGACTGCTCTCCTAATTAACTTGAAGATCTATATTCAGGTGGTGATGAAGTACTCTACGTACTCATTGATAGCTGATCTTGATAGTGGTATATGCTTTGTGTTTGGAGAGGATAACACAAAATTCAGTTTCGTTTGTTTCGATTTTATGAGATTTTTCAGCGACCAAGACCTTCCCCTCAGCTTTGGAATATAAATAGGAAATTATAGTTGATCTAGAGTCCTATGAAACAATGAATCATTGCTATATATTGAAGACTAGGCGATCCGGACGTTGTAAGTATGGGTGGAGAATATATAGGAGTAGGATAGGACCGAAAACTTTAAATTAGAAAACTGTTCGATGATGACAATTTATCATTAACCTTGGCATATTTGCATAACGTCCGTCAAATCAGTAGAGATGCGTCACACTGATGATAAGACGCAATTTCTTTTACAAACCTTGGATCGAATCCGAATTGAATGTCCTAACAACATCTTAAACCGTTAAATGAATAACACTACTGAGTAAAAATAATCGTGATAGAATAGAAGCCGTGCAAACGAAAAATACACAGAGATAAATTAGACCCAAAACTTGGGCGCCTGTCATCAAGGCGAAAGTGAAACTCAGAAAGCCCAGAATTGCTGATACAAACTAAGATTTTTTAATGCCGGAACGGAACCGACAATGGATGACTCGTTAATTCAGCGTGCGATTCAGATCGGAGCTTTCAAAAAATCATCGAAGGTTATCAAAGAAAATCCCGGAAGATGAAGCTAGAAAATACTGAAATTGGAATTTTCGAGAAGAGTAATATCAAACTGATATTCCTCGATTCCCTTTTATAACTTTCCGGCCAAACCCTGGCCCTAATTAATGGAGTCAAAAATCCTGCTCAGCAAACTATATATCGCTATCATAACAAATAAGAATAAGATACATTTTAAAATGCTGCAGCAATCGTTACCACGTCGATATCGACATGTAAAGATCGCTTCACACCAGTTTAAATTTTATTTCGAACCCAAGTTCATTCGTTTTTTTACTTTTTTTTTCCAATAAAGAAGTTAGGGGCAGATTAAAATAACGCCGGCTTCACAACTTGATCGAAGTCTCCTTGTTTTGTCTTCCAGCATATTTCAGGAATCCTTAGTACATATGGAAATTTTATTATTCAACATGGTAAAAGAAACTGTTTCTTTTTGCGTTAGGTGGTTTCAAGTGCAATAAATTCTTTTTTCTGTGAGGTCAATTACCGGTGGATTTCTTTTAACTCTTTAGAATTTATGACTTGAAGAAAAAGTCTTCATTTCTCTGTTATTTATACTGTAAATTGTACGATTGACATTGGTCACCTGAGGCTCAGTCATATGCGGTAATTTGAATTATATATTTTAAAGTCGCGATCATCACGAATATTACGATTCTACAAAGCATCTAAAATTTAAATTTCTTGTTTTAATAGCGATACAGTCTTTTTTTCTCCGAAAATAGAGCTGAAACTAACAAAAAAGTACCTTTTGCGTCCGTTGGATATTGATGGAGGCTGTACTGGTCCTCTATTCCAAGGAGGATTTGCCATACCGCGAAGGATTCATTCGCTTAAATTTCTTGAAAAGACAAAAGAACCACTGGGAAAAATTTTAACTTTTCAGCTCGTCATGTTTTGTGAAATTGAATCCTTTTCGTAGATACACGACAAAGGCTCTGCATTATATTTTTGGCCTACGTAAATTACAGGTGCTTTCGATTGTGCAAGTTGCCATGGCAACGACTGTCATTTTTTTGGTCGAATTTTAATTGAAAGGAACTCCACTTTTACGATTTTTTCCTGTAATACATAGTGAATGATTTTTATTTTCAATCTCGTCAAAGGTCACAGTGCTTAATCATTTAAATTTGAAATAAAGCACTTGTTATTGAAAATTTGTTCGTGGTGTTTGTGTACGTAGGCTTTCGACATTTTAATTATTAGTAAGGTCTGTCAGATGCCAGTTTAGCGGTTAGGGCTGCTTGTAAGGATCTGTTAAGTTTTAGGTATCGAAACATTGATAAAAGGGTCTTAAGAACATTTTACAGTTTCAAATGTATGCCAAAGTCAGCCTAAACTAACCAGATATTTTCAGGGCTGGAAAAGATCGAATGGGAGATAAAAGCTTAACCGGTGTGAAAATTAAGAGGAATGATAATTAAGGGATTGATCGATGAAGACAAAATGCAAACAGAAGCTAAACTGAACCATTAACAACAAGATTAATCTCACATATCGAAACTGAATATTGTTAACATAATTTTATTGTGAATACGTCTGTTCAGTTCGCAAAGAACAACATGTTGGAAAGTCCATGTTGTGCTGCTGAGGAAATGAAGAGCTAATTCTTTATATAAGGGCTGTAATTTTCACTTTAAGGAAGAAAAGGTAGCGTAATTATCTTTGCGATATGTGAAAGGTAGTCAAGTGAAAGGTAATATTCATGCTTATTATATGGCTCTGTCTCACGAGGACTGGGAACTACAAAATTCACGAATATCGATATTGACCGCGGTCTAGATTTTCCCATCTAGACCGGCATCTAGACCGGTAATGTTTCGCGGTGAAAAGATGCAAACTAAAATGCAAAAATATTGAGTATTTTCTTCTACCAATATTTATTTATGGAAGTGCCAAACAGCATGATGACAAAAGAGAGGATGACGAGCAAACTTTGGCAGAATTAAGTTCAGCTCATCGCCACTCATGGCCGTTCGCAAGCAAAATGTCAGTTAGTACAAACCAGTTACATTAAACGAATCATATTGTTCTTGTTTGGCCATATAATAAACATCTTATTAACCGAGCTAGGTCGGTCTGTATGGGAGAATCTTGACCTCGGTCGCTGGTACAGACCTCACTGCGTTCGGTCTGTACTCACGACCTCGGTCAAGATTCTCCCATACAGACCTCCTGCTCGGTTAATAAGAGCTAAGTATGAAAAGCAAAACACCTCGCAATCTTTCCAGGGACTTTTTAAATATAACATTGCAACCGAAAACCAAAATATCGTGAAATCTTTTGTCATGTCAATATTAACTAAAAATTATCAAAATGGCAATTGTATCACTGTAGCTACAATTTTTCTGATGTGAACATTATACATTATTTTAGATGTACTCGAAGAGATGACTTTTACAATATGTGCTAACTAGTAAGGATAAGATCTCGTCGTGGAAGAAACCGGCTTCTTCAGAAAAAATTCAGGTAACCACCTTGTTGAGGGAAACGACTGAGTGCGTCGAGAGAATTTGGAAGTCTTCATGTAAACAAAGATCTTGAAAGAAAGATAACTATATCTAGCACTAATTAATGAAGAAATCGGCCCAGCACTGCATGAGAGTACCTCATAGATCCTTTCCTTAAAATCCAGCGCATGACCTGGGCTACTTACCTCTTATTTATTTATTTATTTATTTATTTATTTAGAGTAAAAAACGAAACATGCTCTAATTGAAAGGAACTTCCTAGCTACCATGTAACTGAAACCTTCGTTCGGCGAGAGAATTCAAGGCGCTGGTTAGGCGTTCAGCTGCATTCTTCACTTTTCCACTATCTACACTAAGCTTAACCTTCCTTTGTGCATGAAAAACAAAGTAAATTTGATTTTAGTTTGCCTCCCTTCTAGAAGCTTCTCCTTCCACGTGAAGAGAAGCGACCACATAAACTGACGAACAAACCTTGAAACATGTCCACACTTTGCTCTGCTACTTTATAGTTCTCAATGCATTTACTTCCGTCCAGTAACAAGTCCCACCTTATTGTTGACGAGCATTTCCGAGTTGCTGTTTGTCTCGGTTTCGAAGTGAGTCTTGGTGCTCAACTATTGTAAGGGAAATGAGTTTAATTTGCATAAGAATACGCAACTAATTTCCATTTGAATGGTTGTGCACCAGGACTTCTTTGAAACTGAGGCATGCAGCAACTCGGAAATGGGCTATTAGTTCTTCTTTACATAGAACGATTTTTAATTGAATGTCGAAAGTAGTTAGCGAATTGCTTTGTTTTTGCATTACTTCACTCAGTCATTGGTTCAAAGTTCTCGCGCCACTTTTTCAACCAATCGGAAGTGAAACCAAAACCAATCGTGGCTCGCGCGTGCACATTTTGCCGCGCTTAGGGTCGGTTACGTGAATTACTTCGAGTTTTGATTGATTTAATGGACCGTCTCTGTCCTTTTTGATTAGCCAAAGTAATTACTTTGGTTTCGGTTTTACGACACTCGATTGAAACTCGCTCTATGAATGAAACTAATTTTCACAACTAAAACTTCGCACTTAGACTCGCTTTGAAGAGGAGGCAGACATGAACTCGGAAATGGCCTATTAAATCGCACTTGCGGAGCTATTTGTCCACTCCTGTTAACGTCTGCATCTAGCTGCGTTACAGTACTCTTGCAATCTGCAACATTTCATTGATGGAAAATAATCCATTCAGCCAGGTGATCTGGTGACGTAATTTGGAGGACTGGGAAGAAAAATTTTAACGTCGTATCCCAAAACCGCGCGCGGCCTTAGGTGTTGTTCCCAAATTTCCCGCAGTATTTTCATGGCCAAAACTCAACAGATCATTCCGTGTCTCTTGCATTTCCTCTTACTGAATGAACATTCAAGTAGAACCGGCGAGATCTAACCTTGCCTCTGCAATGTTGAATTAGAAAATAACATTCAAGGCCGCGCGCGGTTGTGGGATTACAGTGTTAACATATTTCTCCCCAGTCCTTCGAATTACGTCACCAGATTACCTGGATACTGAGGACCTACAACAATTTTGACGGGTGAGTGAGTGAGTGAGTGAGTAAAACAGGAAACAGTAAAATGTTTATTGCGCCTTACTCTCCAAAGGGAGGTATCGGTCTCGTTACAATAAAGGTGATGATATCTACTAGAATAACTAATTAACTAAAAGATCATACAATTACTTGTAATACAATTGGTATAAGATTATTATTTTTAATTATTTTGCAGTTAGGATGTCTTTTCTCTTCTGAAACATTAAATATGTGTATTTACCTACTATCTTTGAAGTGGTTTCGTTTTCTAGGGTAAGTAAATGCCGCATCTTATCCTCATCATGAGTGAGTGAGTGAGTGAGTGAGTGAGTGAGTGAGTGAGTGAGTGAGTAAGTATCATTATTTACCCTGGGATTTATAGAGTAGTTAGTCGCTAATATCTCCGAGCACTGAACAGAATGACTCAGTTAAGAATCCCAACTGGCCGGAGGCAAACCAGTTGGCTATTTACAAGTGCAGCTAGGAAATTGAAGTACCTGCATGGAAAAAATTCAACGGGTGATCAGAACGTGTCTTCAACCAGGGATCCGAATGCTCCTATTCCTTTGCAGCAGTCAAACCTACCTTCCGATTACTAGTTCGGAATCTGTACCATTGGGCTAAAATAATAAGAATTTGGTTTTATCAACGGAGTTGATAATGTAAATTGGCCACCGTACAGAGATTCTAAAAGCTGACGTTTCGAGCGTTAGCCCTTCGTCAGAGCGAATAGAGGGATTATGGGTTACGTGTAGTTTTATAGTAGAGTAGGAGCTACGCTATTGGTGATAACATGGCAACGTGAAAAATAGGAATATATTAGTTAAATGAAAAGCGTTCGTTAATACCGTGAGGATTAAGGGTGCCGATTTGAAAGATGAATTTTTGTTCCAGATTCTTGCGGCTTTCCGTCGTAACTAGATGTAGGGAAAGGCCGCAGATAGCCATGTGTTTTTTGGAGTGGTTAGGCAGATTAAAATGGCGAGCGACTGGCTTAGATGCATCCTTGTCATTCTTCTCAACATCGCGAAGGTGTTCACGGAATCGGTCACCTAGTCGTCTACCTGTCTCACCAATGTATAATTTATTGCATAACGTACAGGTTATGCAATAAATGACACATAACCCTAACCCTAACCCTAAACCCTAACCCTAACCCTATAGCTAACCCTAAGAGTTTCGTGGGAACTACTAGGTCATTTTACTGAACAGACTTAACTGATTAGAGTGTAATGTGAAGTGCTAAGTTTCTACCCGATATGAACCATGTGAGCGTTAGCCCTACTGATGGCAATGGGCCCACACAAGAACAGAGAAAAACTCTGACCACGGTGGGAATTGAACCCACGACCTTCGGGTTAGATCACCGCCACTCTACCGGACGGGAGCAGGCCGTGAGAAATGAAGATGTTAATGTCACGGCAATGAAGATGTACAAGTACAAGGAAGGATTACGTTTTTGCAAACGTTCATATATCATATATCATATATAATATCATATCTTTATTTACCCTCGGATT